>NC_080166.1:22674554-22790439 GCF_950295315.1 Erinaceus europaeus | reverse complement strand
TAGAAGAAAATATTGAGAGATCACTTCACAATCTATACTTCAGAAATGTTTTCAAAGGCAATACAACTGCAAAGGAAACAAACAAGCAAACATATCAGTCAATGGAACTGCATGAAACAAAAAAGCTACTGCACAACCAAAGGAACCATTACCAAAATTGAATGACATCTATAGAATGAGAAAAGACCTTTACTTCTATATAATAAATAAAAGACCTAATAACCAAAGTACATAAAGAGTTCTCTAAACTCAGTAGTTACAAAGACAAACAGCTCACTAAAAACAGGGAAAGGATATAAATAGAATTTTTACCAAAGAAAAAATGCAAAGCACCAATTGGCATATAAGAAAGTGCTCATTCACAATTATCAGAGAAATGCAAATAAAGACAACAATGAGATGTCAGTTTACACTAGTGAGAATGTCATACATTAGAAAGGGCAGAAACAACAAATGTTGGAGAGCATGTGAGGGTAATGGAGCCCCTATATTTCTGCTTGGACTATAAAATTTTAAAAAAGAAAAGAAAACCTAAGTGAAGAAAATAGTTGTGTGTAAGAAATAATATAAATATAAATATCTCACCAAATATCACTCACTCTGGGGTGGGGGTGGGTGGGTGGGAAGAATACAGGTCCAAGAAGGATGACAGAGGACCTAGTGGGGGTTGTATTGTTATATGGGAAACTGGGGAATGTTATGCATGTACAAACTATTGTATTTACTGTTAAATGTAAAACATTAACTACCAAATAAAGAAATAAAAAAGAAATAATATAAATATGTACGTCACAGATGATTATATTTTCTTTATTTTATTTTTTATTTTATTTATAAAGTAAAAAACATCAACTAAATGATAGGATAAGAGGGGTACAACTGCACACAATTCTACCACCAGAGTTCTGTATCTCATCCCCTCCACTGGGAGGTTTCCTATTCTTTATCCCTCTGGGAACATGGACCCAGATTGTTACGGGGTGCAGAGGTGAAAGGTCTGGCTTCTGTAATTGCTTCTCCACTGAACATGAGCATTGACAGGTAAATCCATACTCCCAGCCTATTTCTATCTTTCCTTAGTCGGGCAGGGATCGGGAGAGGTGGGGTTCCAGGACACGTTGGTGAGGTCATCTGTCCAGTGAAGTCAGGTTGAAGTCATGGTAGCATCTGCAACTCGGTGTCTGAAAAAGCATTAAGATATAAAGAAGAACACATCATTTAATAATCTAGAAACTAAAGACAATAATTTTTTCATTATGAATTTCCTGTGCATGAAATCATTCTTCTATATATGAACTCTTTTCCAAATTCTGAAATAATGACTCAAAGTGTTCCAATCGAGCCTGACCAGTTTATATGACAATATGGTAAGTCATCTAGTTAATATTCTTTTTAAAACACTACATACATACTAAGAATTGGGATAAGCAAGGTTATGGCTAATGACCATAAAGAAATAGTAGAGGAATTTTTTGGAACTAATTATCTTTAAAATTATGCTATGTAAAATTTGTGACTTGATTACTCTTATTTCTCACATTCCATGAGTTTATTTTTATGACCTTTGTGAATTTTAACCTCTTGTGTAAAATTGAGAAAGGCAGAATATATTAAACAAAATTACAAGATGATGTATCTGATTCTTTGCCTTTCAAATATCTCTGTTGTACATTCCATTACATTTAATCAGAATAATTCCTTTCTGAGAACTGGATGATGTAATGGATGGATAATATCCCTTAGTTCAAGTTTCTAGAAAATGAAATAAGTGGCTCTACTTAGAGATTCACATAAATGTTTGTGAAAGGTGAAAATTACATAGATGCAGGTATATTTCAGGTAAATATTGTTTTGCACTTAACTTTAAGGACTTTTATTAATTTTTTTTTTTTTTTTTTTGCCACTCGGCTAGTGCTGGGATCTTTGCCTGTGTGACAGCTTCACTGTTCTCAGCTGACATCTCACCTCTATCAAAACAAAACATTCCTTTTGTTTTGATAGAGGTGAGAGACACAAAGAAAGAGAGGTGGAGAAGAGAAATTTACAATACCACTCTACTTCTCATGCAGCTTCCTACCTGCTTGAGCCCATGCCTATGTGCCTGGTAATGTATGTGCTATTGAGAGAGCTATCAAAGAGCCTCATCTTCACTACTTCTTAATAGAACCATCCTACCATTGCAAGGTAGAAGATGTATCTTGTGTAAGTCTATGCCTGGATAAGACCTGACATAAAAATTTACCTAAACTATCCTAATTTATGTATTTGTCTTTAATTTTTCTTCTTTCTTTAAAGATTAAGAGGTAGGTCAAGAAAGAATGTAGAGGAAGAAGTCAGGATCTCAAGAGGTAGTGAAAGAAGTCAGTATCTCAGTATAAGAAGAAAAGTTTTGTTTGCTTAAGAGAGTGAGGACCATGGTGAACAGAGAGCGAGGTCATAGTTAGTGTTTAGAGAAACCTAAGGCCATAGGGAGTTTGGAGATAACTTTCTGTTTTCATAAAGATACACGGGAACAGATAAAGTAAAATACTTAAGTTGACAGCTTGGGATAGATGTTCAGGTTGTAGATGTCCTTTGCCTCATAAGGGTTATGGGTAAGTTCCAGGATATATTTTTGTCATGTTATCTGGTTTCTGCGGCATGTGAGTATACAAGCATGTGTTCTAGGTCAGGCAAAGTCTATCAGTTGTTGATCCATGAAGACTCATCATCAAGTCTGCTGTTTTGCTAATTAAGACGCCAGAGAGTGTTTTGCCATAAATATCTTCATTCTGAAATGCTGCTCCATTACTAAAATCGTACATAATTTTGTTATATATAATTTCATAGTTTCCAAATTTAAATTTTCGTTTTTTCTTATAATGTCACTCAGACAGTCAAAATAAAATTTAAGTATCAAAATAATTTCCATATTATAAATATCTTATTGTAAATAACCCATCACTCTTATAATTCGATTAGGTTTTATGAGAAAGAAGTATTCTGTCCTCACCCAAATACAATTACTTAATTTTATTTTTTAATCTCTTACTACACCCTTATTTGTTTACAAAAATATTTCTTCTACAAATTGCATAATTAAGGGACCAGGTGGTGGTGCACCTGGTTAAGTCCTAAGTTCGAGCCCCTGGTCCCCACCTGTAGGCATGAAGTTTCATGAGTGATGAAACAGTGCTAAAGATATCTATCTATCTCTATCCCTCTCTGTCTCCCCCCTCCCATCTCAGTTTCTCTCTGTATCTATCAAATAACAAAATAAAATAAAATGTATAATTTTAATATCTGTCCAGACCATATGTCTTTGCTTTTTCTCATTCTTTGGATTATCTTTTTCAAATATTTTTTTCTATTTATTTATTTATTTATTTATTTATTTTCCCTCTTGTTGCCCTTGTTGTGGTTATTGATGTTGTCGTTGTTGCGTAGGACAGAGAGAAATGGAGGGAGAAGGTGAACACAGAGAGGGGGAGAGAAAGAAACAATCTGCAGACCTGCTTCACTGCTTGTGAAGCGACTCCCCTGCAGGTGGGGGGAGGGTACTGGAGTAGAGGGGGGGACTCTCAAAAGGGATCCTTAAGCCAGTCCTTGTGCTTTGCTCCACATGTGCTTAACCCACTACGCCACCACCAGATTCCCTTTGGGATATTTTTTCAACTTTAAAAAAAATCAATCTAAGTATGCTTATATTTCAATTCATAACAGAAGCTGTTTATGTAGGAAGCTGCAATTGAAATTCTAAATCGATCTGTAGTTTACTTTGTGGTCTCCTAGGCACTTTGCCTGCCATTATCACAGTGATTCTCATTAGAAACTGACTTACTTTTCAGAGTTTGTCGTCACCAATTTAAGAGAAATTCCACGGAAAACTGACCATCTGTTGTCCATTTAATTGGACTGACTAAACTGAAATAGACAACAGTGCTATTTAGTTCTCTGTGTTATGCCATTCCATTCAGAAAGCGAATCAATTTAATTCAAAATATTTATTTTATTCTTTTTCAGAGGTCTCAGCTTTTAATGCACTTTACAGGAAAATTATTTTTAATGCTTATTTGAAATTAGTCACTGCTTATTTAGGACAAGTTTATTATCAGTTGCTTTGAAAATAAAATGACTGCTTAGTGTGCTATCCTTTAATAAATCCATAATTCATTTATTTTCACTACTGAAATATTTTATATTGCCTTATTTAAATAAACAGACTGTATACTCTACTCTTACTATTGTTCTCTTTATAGCCCTTTCTTTTTTTTTTTTTTTAGTTAAGAAAGGATTAATTAACAAAACCATAAGGTAGGAGGGGTACAACTCCACACAATTCCCACCACCCAATCTCCATAACCCACCCCCTCCCCTGATAGCTTTCCCATTCTCCATCCCTCTGGGAGCATGGACCCAGGGTCATTGTGGGTTGCAGAAGGTAGAAGGTCTGGCTTCTGTAATTGCTTCCCCGCTGAACATGGGCATTGACTGGTCGGTCCATACTCCCAGTCTGCCTCTCTCTTTCCCTAGTAGGGTGGGTCTCTGGGGAAGCTGAGCTCCAGGACACATTGGTAGGGTCTTCAGGGAAGCCTGGCCAGCATCCTGATGGCATCTGGAACCTGGTGATCGAAAAGAGAGTTAACATACGAAGCCAAACAAATTGTTGGGCAATCATGGACCCAAAGCTTGGAATAGAGGAGAGGAAGTGTTAGGGGGGTACTCACTGCAAACTCTAGTGTACTTCTGCTTTCAGGTATATATTTTGCAGTAGTTTATGAATACGTGTAAACATAAGCTCTCTCTCACAGAAACTGGTGTATATCTAGGTTTTGGGACTTTGTTAGAAAGTGAACCACCTGAGATGAAATTAGAGTGTACTATAAAAGGAAAGGTCTCACCCGAGTAATGAAGCTGAAGGGTTGTCATTCCACTCGTGAAGTCTCTGGACAAAGTCTGAGGTGAAGCATGTTGAGGTGGCAATCGTTGTGTTGGTTAGGTTGTGATCGGCGGATGCAATATTATTTGGTATGGATTGGGAGAGGCATACGGGAAAGTGGGCCCTATCCAAGGGTTCCAGCACTGGGGGAAGTAGGGGCTCAAAATTGTAAGTAGGGTATCAAAGTAAAAACCCTGTGGTGAGGGGTAGACATGCAGCTTCCTGGGCCAGTGGGGGGTGGGAGTGGGTGGGAGGGATGGGTCACAGTCTTTTGGTGGTGGGAATGGTGTTTATGTACACTCCTAGTAAAATGTAGACATATAAATCACTAGTTAATTAATATGAGAGGGGGAAAATCAATTGTATGTCTCAAAGTTTTTCAAAACACAAACTGAATTTTTTTAATATATAGGCTGTGTATTTGATATGCAGACTCTCTCAAAAGCCTAGACCAAGTAGATTAGAAGCATACAATAGCACAGCTATATACAAGATACTGGATACTGTACAGCAAACCATAACAAAAGGACTTTTCAAAGTTAACCCAATTACCAAATAATGTGATGATAACATTTACTATCGATTGTCTTTTTGAACCCTAAGACAGCAGGAACCTCACATCTCCGCTATAGAGCCTCTATTTCCCCCAGTCCTTTATAGCCCTTTCATCAAAATGTAACTCAATGACTAAGGAAGGTGGTTCAGACATTGAAAGCTTAAGACCTTAGGTTTTAAGCCCGGACATTATAATACCTGAGTGGAATGCTGAACATACCCTTTTAAAATTTCATGATAATGCTATTCAGATGTAATGCATAAAGATAGTTTTCTTTTGCTACACTTGGATAGAACTTGAAAGAATAAGGCTAAGTAAAATAAGGCAGTATAACAAATGCCAATTGATCATACACTGTTTAGGACTTAAGAAACAAAGAGAAAAGGCACAGTGAAACTTTAATGAGCTATAATCTGTTGCAGTAGATCTTAAGACTTTAAAGAAGAGAAAAGACGGGATTGGAAACTGATGACTCAATCCACTGTGATGATGAATATAGTGTGTAGAGACCTGTCAAGGGGATATAAGAAATTAAGCACATGTAACAACAACTGTCTTATAAAATTGTATTTAAGTCAGGGCACCATAATAGAGGAAGATTACAAGTTTCTGTAGGAGTGTCACCTTTAATGAGTAAAAGCTAGGTTGTTCTATTACAAGTTTATTCTATAAGTCAGAATCTTATAATTGCATATGACCATATGATTGTGCAAGCATCTTTTAATTTGGAAAGTAAAATTCCTTCTGATGGATTTTATTATAAAAATTATAATTAATGTGAGTCTTTGAAACTTCAATGACTACTTAGACTTTGGAAAATCTGAATATATCTAAGGATAGAAAAATAAGTGCATTCCCTGGGAGATGAACTTCTACTTTTAAAGAAAGAATAGCTTTCATTAACTTTAAATTGCTTCATTTCTTTGGACCGCAATAAATCCCCAAACTATGCTTTAATTATTTCCTAAGGCTTTTTCTTAACCTTAGATAAAAATCATCAAGTTCATTCTGAAATGGAATTTGAAACTTACATTAGCTCATGGCAGAAGCGGGGAGAGAGAGAGAGAGAGAGACATTTTGTCTACCTTGTTCTGGAGCTCTCTTTTTTTCTTCTTGTGAGAGTTTGAAGAATGAGAAGTTAATTTTATTTTATTTAACCCTTTTTTATTAAGTGATAGCATATGAATTTAAACTCTTTAGAATATAAGTAGTCTTCTCTTTAAAATTCATGTGAAGTGAATTTCACACATTTAATATAAAATTACAAAAAAGAGTTGTTTTGTTTATTATTAGTTTTGGTAAATATGGTTTAGCTAAATTCAATTTTGGAATTTTTATATGTTTTGCCTTAGCTTGTTTTATGTGGATTGTTCCTGTCACGCAGTAAGGCACTACTGAAACTAAAACATGCCTAGTAGATAGAAAATTCACTTTCTTTATGCTATTGATACTAATGATGACTATACATACACATAGACTATTTAAGGAAGAAGGTATTTTTCACTGAAGCTAGAAAATAGGGATACATCTGTAAATATAAGTAATACGGAATGTGTATTTCATTATATTTTATGTAAAAGTTCACATATTGTTCTAGATCACACCTCTGTACTTAATATTAACTTCCTTCAATTGAAAAATAAATAAATAAATAATTGAAAAAAGTGTTATTCAGTAATGTCTTCAATTATTTAGACTTTCATTTCCAATATTTTCATTATCTGTACCCTTGGTAACTAGCTATATTTTCTATCTGCTTTAGCATATCTAGGGTAAGAATCGTGCTAACAAATTGCATGCTATTAGTTATGAAAGGGATGAAGATTGAATTTACTTTTTTTGCTGCTGAGGTTACTTGTTTAAGATTATTATAAATATGAAATTGAAAATTCTTAACTCTTCCTTTTGCAGAAAATACAGGATTAATTTCCATTGAGAACTCTGCAGATCTGTGGTTAATATGATGGGAGGCCCCGTTATGGAGCAAGATGAACATTTGATGATGAGAAAGGACTATCCTTATTTCTAATGTTAATTCTACTAATGACTGAAGTGAAACTAGAGGAAATTAGTCATTATAATGAAAAATTTCAACTGAACAATACATAAACTTTTTCTTTTTAATTTGGGATTCTGTTTCATTATACTACATCTATATTGAACTCACTACAATACTATAACTTCCAAATGAATGAAGTTGATCTGACATTTTATATATATATATATTTATACATATATATTACACTAGAGTGCTCTGTGATACATGCACCTGTTTCTGTAACCACACATATATGTACCTTTTAATATATTGATTTTATTTTCAGAGACATAGAAAAAGGAATGTAAAATTTGCAATTTGTAACAGGATCTCATTCATTTATAAAGCTAGAAGTTCAGGAAGAGCACTCAAACTATTTAGTCTTTATCTTAACATTTTATTTTATTCACCTACTACTGGAGGCACTAATGATTTACGGAAAGTACAATTACTGATACCTCAATAGAATTTCTTAAGTTTCTACAAAGCACTCAAACCCCTAGCCTTAGCCCTTCTCCACTTTCATGTACCAGGACCTAAAAGCCATCCCTCTCCCCCTCCCCACTCCCCAAAGTCTTTTGCTTTGGTGCAATATACCATACCCACTCTAAGTTCTACTTTGTGCTCCATTATCATTTTTATTATTAATTATTTTGTGATTAAGAGGAAGTGAACAGAATCCCTCGCTGGAGGAACTGTGAGGCCAGTTGTACTGTTTCACACACAGATAGACATGTATCCTTTCCATAGCTCTATCTATCCAAGCCTGCATTTTTATATTGACATTTCCAGATAACATCTATGTCAAAACGTGGGGCAAGAAGATAGCATAATGATGATACAAAAAGTCTTTCATGCCTGAGCCTCCATGCTCCCAGATTTAACCCCTACAACACCATAAACCAGACCTGAAAGGTGTTCTGTGAAAAAGAATAACAATAAACACTCAAAAGATAACACAGGATCATTACAAATATATAACTTTAAAAAGAAGAAAAAGTACTTGCCTCCAGAATCGCACATATTTGATACAACTTAAGGCAACTCAGACAAAGAAATGTGTTAGGACATTAAGCAGGAACACTTATTTATGAACAAATGAAGTGAAAGCTGGAATTTCCTCATTTCCGCACTAGTACCCCACATGGGTGCTGAAGATTGTTCTTTTTTGGGGGGTGCCTTCAGGGTTATGGCTGGGGTTTGGAGTCTGCACTATGAACTCACTGCTTCTGACAGCCATCTACTTTTCCATTGCTGTAGTTGTTTATTGTTGTTGTTGTTGTTGGATAGGACAGAGAGAAATTGAGAGGGGGGAGAGAAATGGGGGTGGGGAGAAAGACATCTGCAAACCTGCTTCACCGCTTGTGAAGTGACCCCCCCCATGCATGTGGAGAACTGGGGGCTGGAACCAGAATCCTTGAACAGGTCCTTGCACTTCACACTGTGTGCTACCACCTGGCCTCCAGTGTTAGTATTTTGAGAGAAGTAAAAGCCAAACAGGAAAATACAGTTTGTTTCTTTACTTTAGATAGAGACAGAGATAAACTGAGAGGGAAAAGGGGAGGGGAGATAAATAGGGGGAGAAAAAAGGGAGACACCTACAGCACAGTTTCATTGCTCATGAAGATTTTCCCCTGCAGGGGATGACTGGGAGCTTGAACCTGGGCCTTTGTGCACTGGAATATGGGCCCTTTGCGCTGTACACAAACACTGAACCACCCCCCAAAACAAACAAAACGCAGACTTTATAAATGGAAAAAACAAGCAGACCTAGGAGAAAATGTGGTCATTAAAAAGAAGCACTGACTATAGGAGTGGAAACTCACTGATACCCGTTTGTCAAAGGCCCTTCAAACTAAACAGCATAATAACAATAACTAGATTAATTGAAAAAAATTAAACATTGTTTACATTTATCAAGAAACTCTAAAGTACTATTAAGTTGATGATAAAAGAGTATTTTAGTTTGTTTCAGTCTTGAGTATATGCTACTTAATAGATCTTCAAGAAAACTACAACACTAGGGGAAAAAAATGTATATATATATGACTGAAAATAAACACTTTTGGTCCTATAGCCCCTATTCTGTCCGGGATAAGAAATTTAAATGATATGTGATAAATACTTCAATTCTTCATGCATTTACTAGATTTAATATGTCTCTACTTTCCAATATTAAATACTATATATATATATATATATATATATATATGTTTTTACAGTAAACTTAGAATGTCAATGTCTAAGAAGCATAGATGATAGCAGTGCCATTGTAATAATCATATTAAAGGGTAGGATATAACTGACCAAAAGATGAGAAGTTCAATTGCATTGCTACTTCATATTAGTAAATTAGTGACAATTTACCTGTCCTTATGGTCTTTAATTTTATTGACTGTCTTTTGAAAAGGGATGATCAATTGATGGCAGAAACATTTATTAGATTCCTGTTGGTACTGAAATATAAAAAACTTATGAAATGGCTCTGTGACTTGTTAAATCAGTTTGCTTATGGGTTTATGGTCAAAGGAAATGCTACAGGTTACATTCTGAAAGCATGCAATTGATTTTGAAGCCCTTTACCTCCTGATTGCATTGCTTCAACAACCATATGGGATACATTTCCTGAGATGAGATAAGCTGTTTTTTGTTCTACAGGGGTAATAGTTTAATGGAAGGTTACCATTTAGAGAAATAAATATTCAAGTATGAGGCTAATCTGAAAGTCATTAAGATTAAAGGTTGACAAGAATATCATATTAACTTTATGTCTTGAAACAAATGTGGTCTGGCATTTATATAACTCACAAGAAAAGACAGAAGCATTGATTTGATGTTGTTTCAAATAATGATGCAATTACAACCTTTTCAAGAAGAAATTACAGCACATTCTAACCTTTTCATCACTTCACACTTTGATAATCAGATGGTCATTACTCAAAATGAAGGGCCATGACTTTGCAGCTGACTCTTGTTTAATGTTTTATATCATTTCCTCGATATAAGGAAATGAAAAGGACAGAAAAAAGAAAGGTAGGGAGATGCTACCTAATTACTACCTGAAATTTTTCAAAGGTGGTTTAAGTCTTAACAAAAACAGTAGTCCCCTTTGGCTCAATATAAAATCTGTCAAAACATGAATAAATTGAAACTAATCAAAAACCTCCCCAACAACACAAGGCCCAGCACAGATAGTTTTATAAATGAGTTATACACAATGTTTAAGGAGAAACTATAAACTCTTCCAAAATATAGAGGACAAGGAAACTCTTTCTAACACTTTCTATGAAAGTAATATTACTTGTATACTCGGATAAAAAGCAGATAAAGGCTCAAAAAAAAAAAAAAAAGAAAAAGAAAAATACTGGGAGACAGACAGTGGTAGCACAGTGTTGTTTTGCGCCACGGAGAAGAGAGAGAGGAGGTCCGGAGCGAAGAGGGAACACAGATCTTTATGGCTTATAAGCTTTTTAGAGCTTTCTCCTGTCTGAGCTGTTGCCCACATAAATTTAGAAAATGTATCAATTGAGACAAACACATATTTTTGTTTGCCAAAGTTTGGTATGTGGGTGACATCAATTTTCCAAATAGCATTAGCTTTTAAGCCTCGGGGGTTAACACCAAGAGTCTGAATAGCAGGCGTTTTTATGAGACTTGCACAGGAAGAGCATGTAGCTAGGATATGTTTTAACTGTGGTAAAGGAACATCAGGAAATCGAGCTCGAAGGCCTTTAAGATTAACATGGGTTAGAGAATGGAAATCAGCAGGATCAGAGACAGAGACTAGGAGAGCTCCTGTGGAGGCAAGGTGGTTAGCTGCAGCATTCCCTTCGTACAGGGAACCAGGAAGAGGGCTGTGGGAACAAAGGTGCTGAATATATAGTGGTTGGGTTCGAGAAGAGAGCATAGAGGCGATTTGAATCAAGATAGGGGAAAGTGTGTTGTCATCAATTTTCACATAAGAATGAGCAAACCATGGAAAGCCATGGAAGTAAGTTAACAGTATATACACTGTCAGAAAAAAGGTTGAAGGATTCTGGTACAGCTTTTAATGCAAGGAAAACAGCATAAAGTTCTTTGTACTGAGGGGAATTCTCAGGAAACTCAGTAAAGAGAGGTTTAGGGAGTTGTTTGTCTGGGTAATATATAAGGGCAGCAGCTCCCTTTTCTCCATCATCAGTGAAGACTGTAGAAGCAGAAGGAATGGGATCTCGAGAGAAAAGTTTAGGTGCTAGTAGAGGCAAAAGAGGTAAAGAAGCTATCAATTTATTGGAAGGAAAATGGTTATCTATTTGTCCTGGAAACCCCATGAAGCTTATGGAAAAGCGGGAATGATGGCGTATGAGCCACTCTGTATCTATGAGAGAAAAGGGCAGAATAATTAAATCTGGTTCTTTCCCTAAGACCTGCTCAGACCTATTTCTTCCTTGGCGAACCATGAATGCTAATGTGTCTATCTCAGTGAGGAGTCTTGGAGCTCCGCCTACTGGCGTTTGAAGCCACTTGAGAACCCCATGGTTCTGCCACAATGCCCCTACTACTGTGGGGGTGGAGTTAAAGATTAGAAGGTTTACTGGAGAGGAGGGGGAGAATCGAAAAAGGTGCATGTCCTGGAAAGCCTGGTTAACTCTTTCCAGTGCCGAGGAGGCCTCAGGAGTTAACTTACATTTTGAGGAGGGCTGTTTGTTTCCTTTCAACAGGTCAAACAGTGGTTGGAGGCAGTTTGTAGGCAGATAGAGATACTGCCTAAGCCAATGTAAATTTCCTAGAAAACTTTGTAAAGAAGCAAGAGTAAGGTTAGAAGGAAAGGTGACATTAGGTTTTAAGGGACGAATTTGAGTTAAAGAAATCTCTGAACCTTAAAAAGATATTGGATGAATTAGCTGTATTTTCTCAGGAGCCACATTAAGGCCGCTTTTCTTTAATGCAGGAATGAGAAAATCACGTAGGGCATAGAGATCTGAATCTGATTTTCCCCATATTAATATGTCATCCATGTAATGAAAAACATTAAGGCCCTTATGGATATATGGAAAAAGGGCAGATTTAACAGCCTCCTGACAAATTGTAGGACTATTGGTCATGCCTTGGGGCAGCACCACCCATTCAAATCTATCAGCAGGGCTGGCGTTATTAATAGAAGGAACAGAGAAGGCAAAATGTTTACAATCTTGTGGATGCAAGGGAATAGAGAAAAAAACAATCTTGTATATCAATAGCTATGATTGGAATTCCCGTGGAAATTGCAGAAGCAAGAGGCAAACCCCTTTGGGGGGAGCCCCAGACCTGCATAGTTTTATTAACCGCACAGAGATCTTGGAGGAGGTGCCATTTTCCTGAGCGCTTTTTAATCACAAAGACAGGAGTATTCCATGGGCTTCAAGAATGACAAATGTGTCCCAAGGACAACTGCTCTCAGATGAGCTCTTTTAAAATTTCTAGCTTATCCAGGTAAAGACCACTGTTACACCCAGACAGGCTCATTAGAAAGCGAGTCTAAGCGGGGAGTTTGTATACGAACAGTGGCAGTTAATATTGGGGGTGCTGGTTAGATCTGGTCTCGCAGGAGCGGGTGTTAAGCTCTGCAGAGGCATCTGTGGATATCCTAACATCAAGACATTCCAGAAGATCTCTGCCCAATAGGTTGGTGCTAATATCAGCTACCAATGGGTGGAAGTGTCCAGTAGAACCTTCCGGGTCTTCCCACATGAGCGAATCTTGTGTGAGAAAGGATTGGGTCACCCCTCCAACCCCATGTATACGGGGTCCCAGGAGGAGTTCCCAATTTTGGGGAACTTCTGCTTGCCTTAAAATCGTCTTTTCTGCCCCTGTGTCAATCAAAAATTTAAAAGGAATATTGTCAATCTTTACTGTCATAGTAGGGTGACCTCATTCCAAAACAGGAGTGGTCCACAAAATCTCAGACCCTGAATTTGTACCATTCAGGGGTGTGCCATCTTTATGAAATTTGGACCAACAATCTCTCTTCCAATGAAAACCCTTCCGACATCTGGGACAAATTGTCTGAGGTTTTTGGCTCCCTGACTGAAAGCGGGGTTGCCCTGACTGGAGGCTTGGTAGCTCTAACTGGAGGCGGGGTTGCCCTGACTGGAGGTGGGGTTTCCCTGACTGGAGGCGTGGTTGCAGCTTATAAGGACATTGGTTACACCAATGCCCTTAGAGACCACACTGAAAGCAGGCCCTGTTCTGATTACGTGGGGGTAACTGCATAAACCTGTGTCGTAGCGGGTGCGCCATAATTGCCTGATGTAAGTTCCTGTGTTGATAAAATCCAATTATCTGGTGTTTAAGACTAAGGCATGCCTGACAGAATTGTGGTATCATGCCATCCCAGACAATAGAATGCCGGAGGAAAGAGAGGATTTCAAGATTATAAACCTTTCTCTCTAAGGTTTGCCTCACCCTTGAGATGAAGTTTGCTAATGATTCATCAGTGCCTTGATGAAGAGAGTTAATGCTAACTTAAGAATCTACATTGGCTGGGGTCACCCTTTCCCATGCTTGTGTTGCACAGATGCGTACCTGTTCAAAATAACCAGTTGGAAACTTAGCTTCTGCCTGCTGAGTTCCAGATTCAAACGCTCCTGCTCCAAACAAAGCATCAAAATTCCATTCTACCTGTTTATTACTATTTTCCTGCAATTGTCTAGAGTATTCATCATGGAAGCATGCCTTTCATTGTAGGTAGAGGGGGTCTGGGAGTGCAGCACAAGCCAGGTCTTTCCAGTCCTGGGGGGTGTTAAGGTGCTGGTAAAAACTCCTTAAAATGGACTTGTGTTGGGTAGTTGCCACCTCCCCCTGGCTTCTTCTTATCCATATGCCTATATAGGGATTTACTGATCCAAAGGTTTGGTCTATTTACATAAATCACTTCTACATAAAGCACTCCAGGGCATTGGTGGTTCAGTTATAGGATTCTCTCCTGCTCCACCCCCTCCTTGTCACACACTGATCCCTTCTTTGTCACACTCTGATTTTCACCAGTCACTTTTCTCTCCACCCTCTCTATATCACATCCTGTTTCCACCCTACTTGGAGAGTATAAAAACAGCTGCTCTTCTGATTAAAGACACTTGGAAATTGCTTTCCGGCTCCGAGAGTTCCAGAGTGTATCTCCTGCGGAAGTTGGTGCAGCACGAGTTCCTGATCCCTCTCCCACACAGCAGCCTAGATCAGCTCCAGTTGAGTTCTCTCCAACCCAGAGAGCACTAGCTCAGGAAGAAGTACCCTCAGGCTATCCCGGCAGACTTGGTCCATGGAGCGTGAATTTTGTCCTCCTTCACGGCTTGTCTGAGTTCCCTGAGCTCTTTGGAGGAGTATGGGTGCCACACTTGAGGGTTTTGTCTATTGAGGGCACATTTACCGGGAAGGTGTGGACTTGGTCTGATGACGTGGGGAAAGAGTTACAGAAGTAGAAGCTGCCGTAGTGGCTGCAGGGGAAACTGAGCATGTATCTATGGGGACGGAGCTCTTGGGGCGGACTGCAAAAGGTTTAAGGTCTCTAAACGCTGAAAACATATCCTTTAACTCCTGTATCTCAGCCACAAGGTCTCTTAATGACGAGGTATCAGCAGGGGAAGGGGTTATGGAAGCCGCAGAAGGAACTGAACACGTATCTGCAGAAGGAGCCAAACACGTGTCTGCAGGGACAGCAGGTGAAGGGATCATGGAAGCTGCAGAAGGAACTGAACACGTGTCTGCCGCAGAAGGAACCAAACACATGTCTGCAGAAGGAGCTGAACACGTGTCTGCAGGGACACTGGGTGAAGGGGTCATGGAAGCCGCAGAAGGAACCGAACACATGTCTGCAGGGACAGAAGTTTGGGTGCTGACTGCAAATCGCTTAGGGCGTTTAGGTCGTAAGCACATATCTCTTAACTCTCGTATCTTCATATGAGTTGAATCAGTATACACCAGTCCTACAGTTAACATTATATGCAATGGTAAGAAACTGAAAGCTTTCTCTCTCTTTTGTTGGATATAGGACAAGGCCACCCATTATCACCACTACTATTCAACATAATCTTGAATTACCTACAGTAATTACCTACAGTAATTGGGCAAGAGAAGGGAATCAAAGGTTTACAGATTCTAAAAGAAGAAATTAAACTGTTACTATTTGCAGATGATACGATTGTATATATAGAAAATCCTAGATAATTTAATAATAATCTCCTGAAAAATTATTCAGTAATAAATTCAAGTGGCAGGCTATAAAATCAATATATAATATGCATTACTCTACATAAACACTAAACTAAAAATAAATCAATCTCTTTTAGTATCACAGCAAAAACAATAAAATATTTGAGCATAAAGATAACAAAGGAAGTCAAAGACTTGTACACTGCAGATTCAAGAATATTGAAAGTGAAAGAAATGGAAAGATATCTGCGCTCATGGATTGGAAAAACAATGTTCCAAATTCCAAGGTCTTCAATTTCATTCACTAGAATGAATCAAATTTATTCAAATGAGACATCATAAATAGATATGAACATTGCTAACTTCAATACAAAATACTAGGAGAGGTAATCTAGAAACCAATGAATGTCCTAGACTGTACAGACACAATGAAATCTGCATAAGTAGGATATTCATATGTCTTTGTTAAAGAACTCTCAATAAAACCACTGAAATAAATACTTTGCCTGTTATAGAGAAGAGGGTAGAATTAAGGGATTTTACAGGTTAGGTTTAAACTCTTTGCCTAACTCCCATAGCTTATAAGTTAGGCACTTGCAGCATTATCAGCTGTATCATAATGGGGTTGAAAGTAAATCCCTTACAAATCTTTTAAAATTCATGCCTTTGTATGTGCAAGCAGTAGTTGAGATGACAGGAAAAATAAAACACCACCGTACTGAATAATATCCACTCCTTCTCGAATATTTTCAGTAAAGGCTCTAGTTCACAAAATTGAAACAAATTACTTGGAAGTATTTTTTCAAGATACATAAATAGTTGGAAGCTATGACATCTGAGAAGTTAATTACTCTAAGTGAAACCCAGCATAATGCTCTTTTGTAAAAATATTTTCTGTGAAAAATCAGTCCATTCACCAATGTCAAACAAATGATTGCTCCTTTTGCCACAGGTTGATTTTTAAGTTGCTTCCATGGATTCTCCACTGATCCTATTAGTAGAGAAATCTTCAAAATATATTGTATATCCTTCTGTTTTCAGAAATTGACATATATTTGGACTAAAGAAGCTGTGAAGTCAGACAATATCCCTGCAGTTCTTCATATTCTAGCTACTTTTATTCACAAGGTAAGAGGCAGCTTCAAGACTACACTGTGAATTATGCTAAGAATGCCATTCAGGTACAAAAAAAACTCTCTTCAACGACCTTTAGCAAAATGGCATTTTATATATACATATATAAAGAATGAATATATATACTTACATATATATTCATTCTCAGTCTCATTGTACAGGCTGTCATGGTAGCCATCTAAAAATTGACAAATTAATTTGCATTAGAGCATAGTCACTGGCAATATCACTACTATTGAATTTTTTTTTTTCTCAGTAGGGATTCTATGTTGCCCCCAAAGGAATGAACAACTAAAAGTAGAGACATTGCCATTTTTGACAAGGATCAGAGAGTTCTTTGGGATTTATTTAAGACAGAAAAATCACACATCACTCTACTTCACAATAGAAACAAATGACAGCTATGGGAAATGTGTACGCTTGAGATCTGGGGGTGGTGCACTTAGTAGAGTGCACTTGTTACTATGCACAAGTACCTCAATTCACAGGTGCTCTGCACTTGCAGAGGAGGGCAAGGACAGTTACATGAGCAGTGACAGCGCTGTGGGTGTTTTTCTCTGTTCCCCTTTTACTTCTTCCCTTCCTCCCAGTTTCAAATTCTTTTAAATTTTTTTTTTTTACTATTATTTGATAACGAAAGTAAGAAATTGAGAGGGTGAGATAGAGAAGAAGAGACAGGAGGCACCTGCATCACTGCTTCACCACTTGTAAAGCTTGCCTCTGCAGGTGGGGACTGGGGCTTGAACTTGGATCCTTGTGTAATATGTGTGTGCTCAACTAGGTGTACCACCTCAGTTTCTCAATCTCTCTCTGTCTCACTCTCCTCTCTCTCTGTGTGTGTGCACAGGCGTGTGCGTGCGTGTGCACACACACACACACACGATTGCCAGAAGAGGTAGACTCATTGTACAGGCAGAATATACGCCATTATGAAATTTGTATTTTTACTTTTTTTAACTTCATAATTGTTTTTTAATATATATGTATTTAAAAATGGCTCTCCTACTTTCTTTTCAAATGAATATCTCTTGTAGGAAACCACAGAAAATCTGGTGGAAACCAAAAATACTTTTCTAGTGCTTAACAAAATCCTTAGTCAGGTAAAGGGGTAGATGTTACAGATAAGAAATAGAGATGATGCTTAGTTTGAGAAAGTTAACAGCTAATGGGTTTCCCCCAAACTGAAAATAAGTCGGAAGTACTTGAGGACTATGAGGTCAAAGAGATGATCTTACCAGTTTGCTGAGTGTAAGGGTAGGGTGCAGACTTGAATTTAAATTTAATCCTTTCTTAAAGAATTGTACACTAGTTTTTTTTTTTTTTTCCTTTTACAAGTATATCATTTCTTGTTGCTCAGCGATTAGTTATTAAATTTATAAAAACAATATGTGATCATGGAGTGAATGAATCAATCAATTTTTATTTCTTTATTGGGGAATTAGTGGTTTACAATCGACTGTAAAATACAATAGTTTGTACATGTATAGAATTTCCACATAACAATACAACTCTCACTAGATCCTCTTCTGTCATCATGATCTAGGATCTGAACGCTTCCCCTTAGCCCAGAGGCTTTTACTTTAATACAGTTATACTTTAATGCCCTTTACTTTAATACACTTTATAGTAATACTTTAATACAGAATCTTTTACTTTAATACTTTAATACAGCCTTTTACTTTAATACTTTGCAATACACCAACTCCAGTCCAAGTTCTGTTTAGTGTGTGCCCATCTGATCTTGTTTTTCATTTTCTGGCTATGAGTGAGATCATCCCATATTCATCCTTTTGTTTCTGATGTATCTCACTTAATATGGCATTTTCAAGCTCCATTCGTGAATGGATACAGTTATGGATGAATTTATAAAGTGGTTTCCTTCTCTATCCCCTTAATGAAAATATCCAGAAAAATAAGGTGTAAGAGAAAAAAGAGCCATAGGATCCTCAGCTTTCAGTGGAAGAAGCAGAGTAAGAACAGAGCAATGGGTGCTTGTCCATTGGCTGTTATAAAATAATTTAAGATGCCATCATTTCACCGAAGCTTTACAGCTAACCCAAATGAGAAATGATTAAGCAGCTTTTTCATCATTACAGAGTTGATTCTCTGAGCACATAAGTGATTAGCGCAGGTCAAGCAATTAGGGAACACTACGTTTATTTCTTTTGATCCTAAATCACTAGTCTAAAGCACTTTTTGCTACAAGATTTTGTCTTTTAGCGTGGTATTAATTACATCAAGTATATGGAGAACATTAGCAAAATATCTAGTTGGCTGATATCAATGTTCATGAGCTTGTAAGATTTGTTCGATTTATTGGCATCAAGGCAGAGATGTCTTTGTTAACCAAGAGAAGACACTTCTAAGAAATTAAAAAGTTAAAGGGCATTTGCTATTCATCATTCACAGAGTATCATTTGGCCCCAAACTTGCCCTTTTGTCAGTGTGAGTAATTACTGCTTCTGACTACATTTACTAGCGTTCTATATTTTAGCAATTCTAATTAGCTCAATGCTATCTCATCAACATCTAGGATTTGAAAAAAAAAAAAGAGCTGGTAAAATAAAGATTACGAACCTGGTCCAGGGTCACAACACATTAGCAGCACAGTGAAGATGACTGTTTTTGACCTCTTAATTTCCCTTTGCTAAATGAACCCATAGCCTTCTGATTATGAGCACACTGTTATCTGCAATCCGTACAGCACTGCACTGAGTTCTTACTAATTCTTATTGAGAAGATCAATGACTCTGGAGTCTTCACATCTTATTTCACATTTATCTGCTTTCCTCTTCTCCCAGAAGCTTGGAGTGGATTTGACATTTAAGGAACAGAGCTAAAATCATGATTAGAAGTAACCATGGGCGTAATAAGGATATCAGGAGAGATTTTTAGACGGATATCAACTGATACATAAGTTGAAGAGAAAGGCAAATCCTTTTGAAATGCACAGAAGAGATCCCTCAGGCCACACAATGCAATATGCTATTTCAGTTTCTGCTTCTTCTAGGTGACATCAGAGCTGTATGCATGGACAAGCCTGATAAACAGTCTCCAAGGACCTATTTTAAATGCATATACTTAAATAGGGAGGAGAAAGCAAGAGATACACATTGGAAAAAGGACAGAGACTAACCCACCATCCTATCATCCCTGCTAGCCTGTCTGTTTTTGACCATGGTGTTCTCATGTAGTAATGAGGATTGAATCAAGGATCTCTCACATAGTAAGGCATGGAGTCTACTTACAAGGCTAACGTTTAGCCCACCACATTCTACTATAAATTATTAGATGCTTATTGAAGAGCAAAGCAATGGTAAACAGTCCTTATTAGCACTTAAACTCAGTGAAAATGGTTTTAGTTTCTCACCACTCGGTATGATGCTGGCTATATGTGTTCTGTTTATAGATTCAATTAGATTTAGAATTTTCCATTTATTCCTAATTTTATAGTGTTTTAATTATAAAGCTAATGGCATGAAGCACAGAAGCACAAAGACCCTCTTAAGGATCCTGGTTGGAGCCCCTGGTTCCCCACCTGCAGAAAGATCACTTCACAGGCAGTGAAACTGATCTTCTCTGTCTTCTCCTCATCTCTAGATTTCTCTCTGTCCTATCCAAGAATAATGACAGCAATAACAACAACAATAATAACTACAACAACAGTAAACAACAAAGGCAACAAAAGGGAAAAAATAGCCTCCAGAAGCAGTGGATTTGTGCAGGCACCGAACCCCAGCAATAACCTTGGAGGCAAAATCATCATCATCATCATCATCATCATCATCATCATCATCATCATCAAATATATAGATGGCTATTACACAGTGTGTTTATGTAATAAAGATACAATCAAATGAGTTAGGACTTGAGCATTCAGCTGCAGTGTATCTTGACATAATGCACATAACCTATGCCTATGCTTTGAATTCGATAAGTCTAAGTATAAATACTGACTCTGAGACTCTTGCCTAAAGCTGAGCAAATAGATTCGCTTTCTCTAGTAACAGGGATAGTAAACTACACCTGTTAGCTGCACACACTGAGACTGTGACAGAAAACTAAAGATGGTCTGGATAGGGGTGTGATATTAACCAGTGTGTGAATAGGAATATCCCATGCCATATTTGAAAGAATATAAAAGAAAATCTATCAAAGAGTATCTCCTAGAAGAAGGATATTTACATCTTCTCCTACAGGACCTACTGGTATTTTGAAATCCACTGAGAGAATACAGATAAGATCAAGGAAAACTAATTTTGCCAATCTGGGTAAAGAAGTGTGAAACTCAATAAAAGGAAAGAGTAACACCTAAAAAGACAGCTGAATTGACACATTTTTTAAAATTTTTACTTCTACTCCCTCCCTCAAACCCATACCAGGTAGAGTTATAACAAATTATTATGCACCCTGCATCATGATAAGCCAGGACTGAGTTGAGCTCTGTTAAAAAAAAAAAAGCCTAAGTCAATAAAAAAGACAACATCAACAAGATATCAGCAGGGAAGAGACTAGATAAAGTATAACTGATTTATAAATTTTATTGAGGTTTAAACCTTTTAGGAGTAACCCTGGAAAATGAATTATATAAATAAAAATCAGGAAAGATTTATAAAGGAGCTATGACAGTCACTACAGAATATGGAGGTACACGTGGGGAAAAAAATAAGCACTATTTTTAACATTAAAATCCAGAGAAGAGCCCAGCTGATTACCTAACACACCGAACTAAAAACATCTAAGAGTTCAGGTCAGTTTTGTTAAAGCCACCACAAATATTGTTGCCACTGTATAATGAGACACATTTTATTAAAAATTTTTGAATATATCATCAATACTGTAGCCCTTAGATACTTTGTTGTTGGGAATATTCTACCAGTAGATATATAGTTATTTCTGAATATGAAAACACAGTTATACATGAGTATAGTTCTGCCTATATTGATAGTTATCTTTCTTGAGTATAAAAGGTGACACAATATGATATATGTATTCATCATATCACACCAGCTTTCACCTATTCAGACTCCAACTCTCCAGATTTTTTCTTCTGTAGTGTCCCAACCCTATTCTTCATCTGGAATATTTATAGGATCAGTGGAAAATACACCATCTTGAACAAGCAGTGGCGATGTGTATCCACTCACAGCCAGATATTTGTCTCAACAGTTTGTGATTCTGGCTCATAATAATTCAGTGTATCAGCTGACCACTGGAAGCCACAAAATGCCTATCATGATTCAAAGGTAATAAGCTTCACAAGTCTTTGGAAGAACAAATCATGTAGGCATAGCCCCAAAATAGTCCAATTGATAACATCAAGTGAGATATTATTACTGAGACTGGTGATTCAATGCTGCTGGATGTCTTGTCTTTAAATCCTACATACAGGGATCTTAAACAATTCTTATAAGAGACTTATATATAATGCTTTTTTCTCACAGGAAATCAAACCTAGGAACTTTCTCAGCAGCAGCTCTGTCTTGGCAGTACATCTGAGAGTCGAAGTAACTGCATTAGTTCCCGACTCTGAAGTGATATTGAGATTTTAAAAATATGGCATTTTCTCCAGCATTTTAATATTAATTTGC
This sequence comes from Erinaceus europaeus, assembly GCF_950295315.1. Lineage (NCBI taxonomy): Eukaryota > Metazoa > Chordata > Mammalia > Eulipotyphla > Erinaceidae > Erinaceus > Erinaceus europaeus. Next base: position 22,768,036 of record NC_080166.1, on the reverse strand, counting down.
TTTATTATGGACTGCCACAACTTCACTCTTTTATTTTTCCATTATTATGTATCTTAACTCAAAGTCAGTGACTTAAATAAGATGTTCTATTTTAGCAAGACCGAGTTGGCTGCCATCTGTCTTTATTGCCTGTCCCCCCTAAGGAGACACAGGGTGATAGGTGATTTCTGTTCCTAGGTGCTACTCCTTAGAATTATTCATGGTTTGTTTTGACAGAAAGGTGGAAAAACTTCCCAGTTCATTTTACTTTAGAAATACCACAGAATGGTGGTCCGGGAGGTGGCGCAGCTGATAAAGCATCGGACTCTCAAGCATGAGATCCTGAGTTCAATCCCTGGCAGCACATGTACTAGAGTGATGTCTGGTTCTTTCTCTCTCTCCTCCTATCTTTCTCATAAATAAACAAATAAATAAATTATTAAAAAATAAGAAATACCACAGAATGATTCAGAAATGTAATATAGTAACAAGTGGCATATATCTGATGATTTTATTAATCCCTTCTTGATGGTCATGTAAATTGTTTTTATGCACGATAAGGATGAAGGTAAAAGGGAAGATTGGATTATGACAGTTAAGTCACTGCACACTATGCCTCTAAGTTTCAGAATGTGATCATTTCAGCAGTTACTTCTGTGCAACACAAGTCAATAAACCCAAGGAATTGTATCTTCCATGAATAAAATATAATCACATGCATTGTTTGAGTGATATTATATTTATTATCACATATATTCTACTCAATGAATTAGAGCTAACACCTGAAGCTATTCTTTACAGCTTCTGATCTATAGCATCACCTCAATTGTTTATATTTACAAAAGCCTTTATTTCCAAGTTTAGTGTCACTTTCACTCTTTTAACAGTCTACCTACTTTTTAGACATATGTAGCATGTTGCCTGCATAAACAAACACTTTTATATTTGAATAGTTATGCACTCAAAATTAAAGTCTATTGCTATCATTCAGGGATTATCAGGAAATAAATCAATGTAATACTCAAAAGTTAAACTTAAGGAGGTAAAGAACTTGGTTATATATTAATAGGAAAGGTGTCTATCTTACATAGCAAGATATGGGAAGCTATAGTCAAATGAAGTTTTTCACTATGTGTTAATTATTATGCTAGCTACATACTCTCATTTTATTTTTGATTCATTAATTCACTTCTTATTACCCCACCTTCATAAAATAACCAAAGTATTATAATCTTGGATTTCAATGAAAAAGTGAGTATTATGATGTTAAGTGATATAAATTAATATGCCTGACAAGAAACATACCACATTAAGAACTGTTTTAGAGGTTCATGCTAACAATTTGTTTCACTTTATATGTTAACTTGTTTATCAGTCACTAGGTCCTAGATTCTAACATGATGCCAACCGGGCAGACATCCCCACCAATGTATCCTGGAGCCAGAATCCTGTCCCACCAGGGAAAAAGAGAGATAGGCTGGGAGTATGGATCAACCTGCCAACACTCATGTACAGCAGAGAAGCAATTACAGAAGACAGACCTTCCACCTTCTGTACCCCATAATGGCCCTGGGTCCATACTCCCAGAGGAAAAAAGACTAGGAAAGTTATCAGGGGAGGGGATGGGATACGGAGTTCTGGTGGTGGGAATTGTGTAGAGTTGTACCCCTCTTATCCTATGGTTTTGTCAATGTGTCCTTTTTATAAATAAAATATTTAAATAATTGTTTTATATTTCCTTTTTCTCATGCTTTCATGTTATTTCAAAGACTCAAATTGCATTAGATTGACTGAATTTTTATATTTGTGCTAGAATTTTACAAAATATTCAAGGAATCTTCTTACAAATCACTAAAAACAATACTAGCCTCGAGTCTAATTAAAAGAAACCAAAGATCACTGATGACACAATTCAATGAAATTAAGTGTATTTCAATATAAATATTCCAAACTTGATCTCTTTAATTTTATTGTATTACTTTATTGTCTATCACACATTTTTCTGAATGTGAAAATTAATATTCATATCAAAACCAATTACCAGGACATGAGAGATAACTTACCCAACAGAGCATACACTTCACCAGTGGAAAGTGCCCAGATTTCAGCTCCTGGCACCAAATGTGAGCATCAAACACAGTATCATGGGACTGGTGTAAGCTCCTTGAATGGTGAAACATTTCTGTCAGTCTCTCATCTCCATATCTCTAAATAATTAAAAGAAAACACAATTCACTGGGAGCAGTAGGATTGTACAATCATATGCTATTCAAATAAATAAATACATCACTTACTAGAATAATCACCTACTAGACTATTTCTTTATCACAGAAAAAAGTTAAGTTTTATTTTTTTCCTAGATAGAGGAAGAGAGCTAGAGGGAATAAGCTAGATGGCAGTACCAAAGCTGCCTTCAATCTGATGTGGGTCAGGCTCAAACCTGAGTCACACACATGTCAAAACAGTGCACTACCCAAGTGAAATACTCCACCAACCCAGTAAAAGGCAATTTGTTAGTAACATGTATACTTCCTATGTATATAAGAGAGACAGAACAAGTCTGAGTTAGTACTATTATGGCCCTAGACATTATTATTTATTTACTTATTCATCATTTACTAGTGATGAAAATTAGAGGAACATATTTTCTTTTTAGAAAATGACCCTTTCATAGTCTCTAGTACAATTACACTTCTACAAACCCTTAAACCCTCTGGAGTAGTTAAACCCTCATAGTAGTCAAAGGAGAAGCACAGCCTAGAGCTGTGGGTGTGGTAGCCACATACCCAAGATCATGTTCAGTTACAATGACTTGATAAAGATAGTGGTCTAAACTGCTGGTATCATCATCATAATCCAATAGATCACACATTTCTAACATTTCTTGAAGGTCAGAGGCTCCTGTCTAAGGAACATTAGAAATCTCCCTAAACTGATCCATCACCAAGTCAATCTTTGGGAGTTAAGCTTGTTTTCTTTCTTCTTCTTTTTTTTAATTTTCCCTTTTGCTACCTTTGTTGTTTTATCCTTGTTATGGTTATTATTATTGTTGTTCTTAATGTCGTCATTGTTGGATAGGACAGAGAGAGAAATAGAGAGAGGAGGGGAAGATAGAGGGGGAGAGAAGAAGATAGACACCTGCAGACCTGCTTCATTGCTTGTGAGGTGAGGCCCCTGCAAGTGGGGAGCCAGGGTCTCAAACCCCGATCCTTTTGCAGGTCCTTGTGTTTTGTGCCATGTGAGCTTAATTTGCTGCACTACCACCCAACCCCCAAGTTGTTATCTTTATGTTATTCAATTTAAATTTTACCTTTTACTTAATTTATTTTTATATTAGATAAGATAGAAATTGAGAAAAGAAGGAAAGATAGAGTGGGAGAAAGAAAGAGAAACAACTGCAGCATTGGTTTCAACACTTGTGAAGATTCCTCCCATCACGTGGACATTAGAAGTTTTAGTTCATTAAAGCATAATGACCTTGGGTCCATATTCCCAGAGGGATAAAGACTAGGAAAGCTATCAGGGAAGGGGATGGGATACGGAGTTCTGGTGGTGGGAATTGTGTGGAGTTGTACTCCTCTTATCCTATGGTTTTGTCAATGTTTCCTTTTTATAAATAAAAAATAGAAGTTTTAGTTCAGTTGTTTGTACATGGTAACCTGTACACTTAACTCAATGTGTCATTGCCCAATCTCTTGGGAACAGTTTTTAAACTACAGAAACTGAAATGTGATGATTTTAAATGTGATCTAATTACTTCATATATTCTTGTTTTATTTCCTCAGCAGGCAAGTTATTACAGCTATGAAACATTAAGTCACATGAAGGGATAAAAATATAATGTTAGGGGGTCAGGCGGTAATGCCATGAGTTAAGCGCAGGCGGCGCAAAGTGCAAGGACCAGCATAAGGAACCCAATTCAAGCCCAGGCTCCCCACCTGCAGGGGGATCCCTTCACAGGCTGTGAAGCAAGTCTGCAGATGTCTATCTTTCTCTCCCCCTCTCTGTCTTTCCCTCCTTTCTCCATTTCTTTCTGCCCTATTTAACAACGATGCCATCAATAACAACAATATATATATATATAAAACAACGGCAACAAAAGGGAAAATAACTCAATATAAAAAAGGAATATAATTTTAATAAAATAATTGTAGAAGACAATGAAGAAGAATGCAAATGGGAAGACATTAGCATATATTTTTCAAGTACTCTATTCTTAAATTCTCTGCCCTGTGTTACAAATATCTTAACTTACTAAATCGGCTCACCAGAACTGTGGGAAAATGCTGCACTTTCTCTGACTTCTTTGCCTAAGAAAAATAAATAAGTAAATAAAAACCATTGGTTGAAGAAAGAATATGTATTGTCTCCCCCAGTCAAGATTCTAGAGTTCTAGCACTTACAGGATTTTGTAATTCAGCAGCTGAATATTGCCATCCACCCAGCCTCTCCTTCATTTTCGGACCTGCCTTTTTCAGTAGGTTTGTTCTCAGGTTCCCTTTCTTCCTGAAAGTATTATAGAAAGGCTGTGATTGTGTATGTAACATAAGGATATGTAGTGAAAATGTACAACAACTCCTGTGTGGGTTTCCTATTTTAATGAGGGTAATTTCCCCAGGATCCTTACAGTAGACTTTGCCCATAAATAATGAATAGGGACACGGATAAAACTATGGGTAAAATGTATTTTAATTTTTTGATGCAGGTTTAAACCCCAGTAGCCCTTGCTACATATATTACAACCAAGGAAAATCAGATTTTAGTAATTGATTTAGAATAAAATCCCATGAATGAAATTGACTTTTTATTTATTCATTTATTCCCTTTTGTTGCCTTTGTTGTTTTATTGTAGTTATTATTATTGGATAGAACAGAGAGAAATGGAGAGGAGGGGAAGACAGAGAGGGGGAGAGAAAGATAGACACCTTCAGACCCGCTTCAGTGCTTGTTAAGCGACTCCCCTGCAGTTGGGGAGCCTGGGGCTCAAACCTGGATATGTATGCAGGTCCTTGTGCTTTGTGCCACCTGTGCTTAACCCCGCTGCTTTACCGCCAGACTCCCCATGAAATTGACTTCTAATAGATCAAAAGTTAAGTCAGTCTTGTTACTTCTATTAAAGATACGTATTTATGGGAGTTGGGCGGTAGCACAGCGGGTTAAGCTCATGTGGTGCAAAGCATATGGACAGGTTATGATCCCAGTTGGAACCCCAGGCTCCCCACCTGCAGGGGCGTTGCTTCACTGGCGGTGAAGCAGGTCTACAGGCGTCTCTCTGTCTCTCTTCCTCTCTATCTTTCCCTTCTCTCAATTTCTCTCTGTCTCTATTCAATAACAAATAAATAAATAATTTTTAAAAGATACACATTTATTTTGATGAGAAATATATAGAACTTTTGCAGGGTGTTGATCATATGGGGTTGAAGGTATTTAGTTGTTTATAGTCAGACAGTGACAGTAATGGGTTGAGGACAAGAAAAAGAATCCATTTCCCTGGACTTAAGAAAGTCATATATGGGTCCTAATTACAGAAGGGTCTCAGTCTGAAAGAGAACCAGCGTTTCTGACATGGAGAATGGTAGGCATGTGTCTTTACAGTGAAAAGTGTAAGGACTGAGAGATTGTTAGATCTATAAGTGTCTAACTTAAGGAAGCCTACATTTATCTGTTAAAACTGACAAGGTCAATACTTTTACCAGATCTTAGACAGAACGTGAAGGTCTCAGGTTGAGCGAGATAAGTCAGGAAGAGAATGTCAAGGACTGAACAATCTCACAGGTAAAATATAATATAAAACTTGGATTGGGTGTGGTGCATTGCTTCTAAGCAATGTACTCTGGGGGTTGGGGGGGTGGGAGAGGATCCAGCAACTCTGGGTCCCTGGTGTATGTTAAGGGAAAGGGACCTCACTTGGAGGAGTGTGTTGCAGGCAACTATTATGGGGAGATGAGAGGTCTCACTTATGTGTCAACAGTTATATTGTAAACTATTAACACCCCCAATAAAGTAGAAAAAACAGAAAAAAATTATAATTTCTAAAATGTATTTGAATATTAATGTAGTGCTCTCACACATAAAGATAAAAATATCACAGGAGACATTTCTTTTGGAAATTCATCATGAAGGTTCACAAGAACCCTTGCCAGGAGATGTATATTTGACAGAATGATTTTTTTTTAAATTAATGCTTGCTGTTAATGAGAAAATATGCATACATCCAGAAAGGTGTGTAAACTATATTCAAGAAAATGATACACCTTTCTTTTCTCCCATGTTTTAGCTCACATTCTCAGTATTACCCACCCTTGTAGGTTTATTCACTGCTTTAACCATGACACTTCTCTCTAGTACCATTAGTTCTCAAATCCTTTGTAACACTTTTGTCTTTTTCTATAACAAAACATTTAGGGGGTAGTAACCCAGCAGGTTAAGAACACACAGCGCAAAGCCCAAGGACCAGTGCAAGGATACAGGTTCGAGCCCCCGGTACCCCACCTGCAAGGGGTCGTTTCACAAGCTGTGAAGCAGGTCTGCAGGTGTCTATCTTTCTCTCCTCCGCCCCTGTCTTCCTCTCCTCTTTTGATTTCTTTCTGTCCTATTCAACAACAATGATAGCAATAACAACAATAGTAGTAACAACAACGATAAACAGTGAGGGCAACAAGGGAAAAATGGCCTCCAGGAGCAGTGGATTCATAGTGCAGGCACCGAGCCCCCAAAATAATGCTGGAGGTGGTAATAATAATAATAATAATAATAATTAGTAGAAAGTGTTATACAGTTGCACAAATTACGAATTATGGAACATAACTACATCACAATGAAAATGTTAACTAAAAATCATCCTTACTATCTGTGTGGCATCTGAAATTGAGTCTCCTAGAATGCAAAAAGCTTACACTTTCCTATCAATAAACATAAAGGTTTACATTAAGAAGTCAGAGTGCCACTGTACTTTAATCAAGCGCTCATCTAAATGAAAATAAGCTGAAATGATTCTTTACAATTTAGATACTGAGCTGAAGCAAACCTATTATAAAATGGTAGATCTAACCAAGTTCAGATAAGTAACTCTCTTTTAAAATGAACCTATCTCTCACGCAGCAAAAAGTTTGATTAAATCCAAAGATGAAAGATTGTATCTTAAATATATACTTAAATAACTCAAAAGTAAATAAACTTGTCCCCTCAACAAAATACCTTAATATATTTATAGCTATGGCACTTCATAAAGTATAAAAATTGAGCAATGTTTTTTTTTACTATCACTAATGACAGTTGATTTACATTCTTTTCATGAATGTTAATTGGAGACATCATATCATATTTTTTGCCCTTTTAAAAGATACCATGACCTGCCAAAGTCATTTGTTCAGGAAACATAAAATTCAGATTTGATCACATATCGTTAATTTAAACATAACATGGCTAAATCTAGGAAAATAATCATTTTCTGGAATTTATCATTTATACAGAAAGAAATAAATTAAAACTAAAGACAGGTCTCTAAGAAAATCAGCTTGAGGGGGCCAGGTGGTGGCACACCTGGTTGAGTGAACATGTTACAGTGTGCAAGGACCCAAGTTTGAGCTCCCGGTCCCCATCTGCAGGGGGAAAGCTTTGTGAGTGGTGAAGCAGGGCTTCAGCTGTCTCTCTGTCTTTCTCCCCCTTCCTTTCCTCTCAATTTCTGTCTGTCTCTATCCAATAAAGAAAGATAATTTAAAAATACTAAAAAAATATATAAATAAAAGAGAGAGAATCAGCTTTAACCCCTTGATCTGGTATTTGGATAATATCATAATAAAATTCAAATTTATGAATATATATATATTTTATTTATGTGAACCTATATGTGTGTGTATGCTAACACCATTCTTTCCTATGAAAGAAGACTGAGGGGCTGGGTGGTGGCAGACCTGGTGGAGCACACACATTACAGTGCTCAAAGACCCGGTTTGAGGCCCTAGTCTCCACCTTCAAGGAGAAAGCTTCACAGCTTCATGAGTGGTGAAGCAGGACTGCAGGTGTCTCTCTCCTTCTCTATCACCCCTTTCCCTCTCAATTTCTGCTGTCTCTATGGAATAAATATATAAATTAATTAAAATTAAAAAATTAATACTGCATGCCCCAAATCCAGTTAAGTCTAATTCTCTTACAACTTCAAAATACTCAAAATGGCTTCTAAGTCCTAAAATATGCTTCCCCTTACTTGAGGGAAGCCTACAGACACTGGCGACATTTTAACGTCTCAAAGAAAGAGATATTTATTTTTTTAAGGAAGTAAAGGATCTCCTTATTCCTTCTGAGTGTCCCCTCAGAGGTCTTGAGAGCTTTTGATGTAAATAACCTTTTTCCTGGACGATCTATTTCCCTTTGACAAGTGACAGTCATCTATCTTTTTAAATTTTTATTTATAAAAAGGAAATATGGGTGGTCCGGGAGGTGCTGCACTGGATAAAGCGTCGGACTCTCAAGCATGAGGTCCTGAGTTCAATCCCCAGCAGCACATGTACCAGGGTGATGCCTAGTTCTTTCTCTCTCCTCCTGTGTTTCTCATTAATAAAAAAATAAAATCTTTTTTTTAAAAAAAGGAAACACAGAGACAGTCATATTTTAACTTCAAATAGGAGGCATCTAAATCATAACCTGAGGTACATCCCCTATACCTATAATCACCAAGAATATCTCAAATGCTATGCAAAATACTCTGTTCTTGTCATTGCAAGCCCTACCTCACATAAAGTGAAACAGTAGCTTTACGTTCACAAATCTGTTGTGACTTTCTTTAGAAAAGGAAATTCCCCTATTTATGTAGTTCTTAAATCACTGAGAAGTAGTCATAAACTTGGGAGTTTTTTTTTTTTTTTTCAAAAGATAACTTACATTTTCCCATATATACAAAAATACTAATGACTTACCTATGAGCAAAAAACAAATGTTATAATTCCAACTTCTATAATATTTTATTTTAACTTTTAGATTCTTACCTCTAATTAAGCAAATAGGTAGAAAAATGTATTTATCACTCTATGAAAACTGGTTTGATTCTATCTCTCTCTCTCTCTTTCTCAGAGAGAGACTGAAAGAGAACAAAGCACTGATTTATGGTGCTGCTGGGAACTAAACCTGGAAACTTGGAGCTTCAGGCATGAAAGTCTTTTGCAAAAATATTGTACTTTTTGCCTAGCCTCTGGATTGAAGTGTGTGTGTGTGTGTGTGTGTGTGTGTGTGTGTGTGTGTGTGTGCATGTACATTTCATTACTTACAGAATCCTGGAGGATTAAACAGTGTACATGGAGCTTGTCATGATAATATCAATGCTTGCATTGTGAACATACCAATTAAATGTTTATTTTTTCTTTATTGGGGGATTAATGGTTTACAGTCAACAGTAAAATACAGTAGATTGTTCATGTGTAACATTTTTCAGGTTTCCACATGACAATGTAACCCCACTCTAAATCCCTCAGCCATCATGTTCCAGGACCTGAACCCTCCCCCCACAGAGTCTTTTACTTTGGTGCAATAACCCCCAAATTTTTCTTAATTCAATTAATTTATCAACACACTTCTCAATAGTGAATTATACCAGTTAGTTAAGTTTATGGTTGACCCCTTTGCATTGCCTCCTCTTAACTTGTATCTTAGAGAGATATACCTTTTTTTGAAAATTGGTATGTGTTTTGGTATCAAGAAACTATTACAAACAGGAGCAAAATGTTGACTGTCTCTCCATAAGAAACATTTCAAAATATTTGTGGAACATTTAGATAAAAATGTTCGTGGTTTGGTAAAATTACCTAAGTCTCTCCCAAGTCCTCTTGAAAAATGGACTGTGAGTTGTATCTTATCACATTAATTGAGGAGGAGTTTAGATCTTAGTGGTTAAACACAGCTGGCATTTAGCACTGAACACAGAAGAAAAGATTACAATCTTTGAAATAAGTCTTATATTTAATTCACAAAGTATTTTTCTTGTTTATTGTTATCAGGAAAACTATGATTAAGGGTCATTTCTTTGGCTGTTCTTATCAGGGAAAGAAAAAAAAAAAAAACCTGAAAAACTCCATAAGCTAATTGGAGGCAAGTTAAGAATCAGAAAAGTGAGAAATCACAATGTGCTTTCCACACAAAAACTCTGTATGGTGATTACTAACAGTTTTACAGCAATCACAACTTCCCACAATTTTGTCTGATCTTTATTGATTACCATAAGAATAGAGTTGATGAGGTTTCCACTCTAGTGATTTGCTTTTTATCCCACCAAAACTCCTTCATCCATGATAAAATTTATTGTGGCAAGGATAAAGATTAACTTTACAAAGGCCAAAAAAAAAATAGAATTGATGAATATCATATGTTGTTCATTTGAGAAATTTTAATGGATAAAAAATAAATAATAGGAAAGTTTTCAAGGGAGGGAATGGGATATCGAGTTCTGGTGGTGGGAATTGTGTGGAATTCTAACCCTCTTATCTTACCGTCTTGTCAATATTTCCATTTTATAAATAAAATTTAAAAATAAGTCACATGTAGAAGAGCTGCTACTTGTACCGTGTGGTTTCGGGGTGTCTCTCTCCTTCTCCGGCAGGGTGGCTTCCAGGGGAAAGGTAGGGCTGGTTCTTTCTTGCTCATGACAGGGGTGAAACAAAGTAAAAGACACCAGGGGACTCTTAGCGTGCCTAGAATCTGAGTCCTAGAGTCCCAGAATTCTAGAGTCCGTTTATTAGCAAAGTGGACATGAGTTAAATAGAAAAGCAATGAAGTTAATTATTGTTGAAATATGACAGAAATTACAGGTTTCTTAACAGTCAGCATGCCCCTAAGGTAGGGGGCTGGTATGACAGGAATTGATGAGATACAAGACAGTTATTCTCCATAACACAAGCAACTTAATTATCCAAAGGTATTTGAGAGAAGCACAGGGGTTAAACCTGTAGGGTGAGACAGAAAGAAGATGGATATCAAAAGGCCATATAGTTTGGAATTTCTCTTGTCTGGGGTCTGAGGTGTGTGATGAAGTGTGTGATAAGGTGTGTTCTTCTGTGATCAGAAGGTGACTTTGAATAAGTGAATCTGTGGCCATGTGGCCTGCAGTTAATGGAGGGAAGTATTGGAATTACTATGGGCCTGAGAGTCAAAAAGGAAAGAACCAAGTCTGAGTTTCCCCCCTTATGCTCACCTCAGTTGAGAGAGACTTACCAAGAGGTTATCTTCTCAGACCTCCATCCAAAGATGGGGGTGTTCTCCCTAAGCTCTATCAGGCTTACACATGTTACCAACAGTGTGGTACTGGTGACCTCAAACCAATTAATTTGTTTTTGTTTTACCAGAACACTGCTCAGCTCTGGCTTATTATGGTGGTACTGGGGATTGAGCCTGGGACCTCGGAGCCTCAGGCTTGAAAATGTCTTTGCATAACCATTATGCTGTCTCTCATAGCCACAGTATTACAGTTGGAGCTCAGTGCCAACACGATAGAATCCAATGCTATTGGTGGCCATTTTCCCCCTATTTTATTGGATAGAGACTGAGAGAAGAGGGAAGATAGGGGAGAGAGAGACACCTGCAGATCAGTTTCATTGCTTCTGAGGTCCCCCCCCACACACACACACTCCTCATTCTTTGAAGACATTTATGGCCATCAAATCATTCACAAGTCTGAATTACCACAACTCAAACTTCTTTCTTTATCTGCATCATTATTAACTATCACAGGTGAAATCATTAGCAATTAGTACTTGAGTCTGTTTCACCGCCAATCCACTCTCCACCTGACACTCAAGATAGCATCTCCTTTGCCTGACGACCCATTCATAATATCTTAGGAGGCTTTTCCTTTCCTTTTCACGAACCAGTGATTTCTCTGAGTCTGAATCTATTCAGTCATTTCAGAGAGGTGGGGCCCAGATGATTTTACTGAGAAGCTGACTGTAAAGGATTAATTGATGAGAAGAAGCAGAGACAGGCAAGGAGATTTTTTTTTTTTCAGATTTTGTTGCAGCCACGAAATCCAGAAATAGAAACAGATATATGGAGTGTGTACATGAAGTTTTACAGACAACAATTTATATCTGAAGCAGCATGGATCGGATGGCAATGGCGCAAATACAGTGATGTTTACAGAAGCATAATTGCCACAGGTACTTAGAATGGAACATTTTTCATGGCCAGCACATTTTTGAACAAATAGGTTCAAAAGTACCACTTGAAACACATGATGCATGGATCAGTTCGTGGCTTAATGAGAAGAGCACTAAATTTGTGTGCTTAAAGTCCCGAGTTCAATCCTTGGCATCATACATGAGAAAGTGATAGTCTGGGGGCCCCAGCTGTGGTGCATGCAGTTATGTGCACATATCACCATACACAAGAACTGGAGTTCAAGTCCCTATACCCCCCCTGCAAGGGAGAAAGCTTCATGGGCAGTGAAGCAGGTCAGCTGATGTTTATATTCCTCTTCCTCTCTCTATCTGCTCTCTTAATTTCTCTCTGTCCTGTCAAATAAAAATGGAAACAAACAAAACAAAGTGATGATCTGGTTCATATATATATGTAGATTACTCATTAAAATAAAGAGGAGGCATAAAATACAGGTGGCTTCTTCTTTTCTTTACAATTATATCTTTCTTTCTTTTTAAATATTTTTTTTAAATCAACTTGTAGAATGAGTAAAGTGACTTATAAGAAACATCAATATCTTCCACAATATCACCACACCATAAGTTTTGGAATTTAACAAGGTGTTGCTTATATATTGATATGTTAATTTTAGATGCATTACTAAACTTAATTTGAAGGAAAAAAATCAATGTTTTCTATGAATAATAGCTTACAAGTATAATATTTTACATAAAATACAATAGTCTAGTGAGATAGAAATTTATAATTATGTTAGCCCTCCTATCCTCAATTAGAAGACTTCTATGTAGATGAAATATTTAGTTCTCTGACATGTTGTGTTAATAAAGTGGCATTATAAGATCATGTGTTTGCTGCTTCTGAAGTTTATTCAACTTTTCCAAAGCATTGAAATGATTTTGCATTGCTTAATTGCTTTTGTATTCTATCGTGTTTATAAATTGGCGAAGAGCCAAAGCTGAGATGACTGGAGCGCATGCTTTTCTGGGACCAAGTTCAAGGTCCCAAGTTCAAGATCTGGGCAGCACATGGAAAGCTCTTTAAAGAGTAAAGTGATGCTTTGCTTTGCTTTACTAATTTGTACTTTCATTTTTCATTTACAGGACTCCATCAGTCCAGGGTGCCATTTGCAGAGAGTCAGATAGCCCTGCTTCACCACTCTCAAAGCTTTCACCTGGCTTGAAACCGCTCTTTGAGCACTTGTAACATGTGCAATCAACAAGGTGAGCCACCAACCGGTCCCTAGTAATCGTATTTAAAGTGCTATAGAGTAAGATCAGGCAGTGGGACACCTGGTAAATTGCAAAGTTATTATGCCCAAGTTGCCAAGTTTAAGTCCCTGGTCCCCACCTGCATGGGAGAAGCTTCACAAGTGAATAGCCTTCAGGTCTCTGTCTCTGTCTCTCCCTCTCTAGCATTGTCTCTCTCTCACTCTCTCTCTCTCTCTAGCACTGTCTCTCTCTCTGTCTCTTTCTTCCATCACTCTCTCATCCTACATCTCTATCTTAATTTAAAAAGGGAAAATAAATAGGCACTGACAGCTGAGTATTCATTGTTCAATCACCAAGAAGTAATCATGTTAGCAAAATCAATAAATAAATTAATTAAAATGTACTGCATATTTAAATTTTACTAAAAGAAAAGATGTTGAGCATCACTGTGAAGGTTCAATAAGATAATACAATAATAAAAAAATAAGTCCTACTCTACCTCGAAAACGAGCAAACAACAATAACAATGAGGGGAATTAATGCATGTTGTTCAAGCTCTTGGTCTCCACCTGCAGAGAGGTGCTTCATTGGCAGTAAAGAAGAGTTGATGATGTCTCTTTCTCCCTAGCTCCTCCTTCCTTCCCAATTACTTTATGCAAAATGAATTTAAAAAATATATATGCAAAGTAATAAAAAATAAAAACAATACAATCTATGAAGGAGGGAGGTAAGGTATAGCAGAATGGTTATGTAAAAGACTTTCATGCCTGGGCCTTCAGAGTCCAAGGTTCATTCCCCTACACCAACATATTCTAGAGCTGGGCATTGCTCTGATAAAAAAATAAACAGTAAGAAAAGGAAGGAGGGAAGGAAGGAAGGGAAGAAGGAAAGAAGGAAGGAAGAAAGGAAGGAAGGAAGGAAGGAAGGAAGGAAGGAAGGAAGGAAGGAAGGAAGGAAGGAGAAAGAGATTAAAAACATTTATGGCCTAGAAAATCCCATGTTTAATCGCCAGAACTACCATAAGCCATAGCAGTGTTCTGGTGAAAACAAACCAAAGCAATATAAGTTTCTTTATTTATTTACTGATTGATTAATTGATTGATTGATTTAGGTATTCTGCACTTACTCCTACCTTCTGCAATGCAGAATTTTATATCAATTCCTATTGAGGGAGGAACTTGGACATCTGTATATGTGGTGTGTATATGAGTGTACGTATATGAATTCATGCACACCACACACACACACACACACACACTTCTCACTCAGTGCCCAAATTCCATTCCTGAAACCTGGTCAATGAATGAAGAAGACTTCATTAGTATTTTAGGCATAAGGTATCGTGAGTTTGTCAACCATCTATAGATAGTTTAGCATCACTCTTCATCAGTTTCAATTATTTTAATATGTTTTGCCTTCTTTATTATTACATTAAGAAAATGATGACCTACAGGGCAGTTGTTGACATATGGAATGAATACAATTTCTTATCTCCCCATGACAGGTGTCTACATACCATTCCCCCCACCAACCCATTATCATGAAAGGATTCCCAAAGCACTCCCCCACTAGTGCAATAAAAAAAAGAGGCAATAAATTGTACCATGGTGTGCACAATAGAGCACAACTAGACAGATGTAAATGCTAATATTATGTATACAAAGAGACTGTGGGAGCACTACTGAAACCTAAAGAAAATATGGTAAATAAGATGCTTGCATATGAGATTCTCAGCTCTAAGTTTCCATGACAAGCATTCTCATACAGGGCTGGGTAGTGGTGCACCTGGCTGAGTGCACATGTTACAATGCACAAGGACATGGCTCCCCCAGCCTCCACCTGTAGGGGTAAAGCTTCACAAGTAGTGAAGCAGGGCTGCATGTGTCTCTCTGACTTTTCCCCTTTCTATTTTTCCCTTCCTTTAAATTTCTGGCTGTCTCTACCCAATAAATAAGATAATAAAAATAAATTTTAAAAAGCTCTCATACATTGTCATAATATCCACTAGCTGAGAGCTGGTTGTAACTCCAAGTGTCAATCAACTAATAATATACTAACTGAAAATTAAAAAAAAAATATATATATATATATACTTTTTTTTTAAAAAGTTTTCTTTATTATTTATTTTCTCTTTTGTTGCCCTTGTAGTTATTATTATTGTTGCTGATATCATTACTGTTGGATAGGACAGAGAGAAATGGAGAGAGGAGGGGCAGACAGAGAGGGGGAGAGAAAGAGAGACACCTGCAGACCTGCTTCACCACTCGTGAAGCGACCTCCCTAGAGGTGGGGCGCCAGGGCTCGAACCCGCATCCTTATGCCGGTCCTTGTGCTTCGTGCCACCTGCGCTTAATCTGCTGTGCTACTGCCAGACTCCCATATATATATACTTTTATATATATATGAATACTAACATATACACAGCCATATTACTAGACTTACAATTGTATAATTAAAGAAATGTGAGAGCAATATAAAACTTTACAGTAATTCAACATATCTTAGCACCAAGACGGCTGTGGTGTATACCCTTTTTTAATCTTTGTTTCCATTCTTATATATTGCCTACGCCCCTAGCAAATTAATCTAGTTAATATGTGAATAACATTTCCATGAAATATTTTTAATGAGACAATGTCTTAAGTTATAGTTGAATTGAATTTAGGCATTTTTGAATTTCTTGTCTATGTGAAACCATACATGTATATTTCAAGGAATTAGTTACCACTGACAAAAAAATCTGGAATCATAAAATTTAACAGAAGACATCAGAATACAACATAAATTTGAAATGTACAGCATATTCTACAAAGTTTAATGATGATGATGTATAGTAAGCTTTTCACTTGAATCTGTAAAATGTAATAAGGATATTGGTTATAAATCACAAAGGATATCTCCATACATTTCTTACTTGTGATTTAAAATAGGCACTTTCTAACTTTTGACTATTTCATATAATGCATTACTAAATATCTAATTTTGAAAACAGATCAATGATTTTGACTCAAAGCTAATATTATCAATTTATTTTTGAGTTATGATTCTATCTTTGAATACTACCTTAAATGTGACTGATTACATGATATAACAGCTTTATCCTGATTGTTTAAAAAGAAGCTCTTCAAAATTATAAATGGTAAAATATGTTGCAGGAAGAAAAAAATCATTTAGGATGCAAATGTATTTCTACAAATCATTTAATTTTTTTTTTATTATTTACCATACCCAATGTTTAGGAAGTCCAAATCATCTTTATTGACACTTAGTAGCAAGCAATACTTTTGAAAGAAAAGGTGGGTAGAAGTGAAGGTGGGGATTACTTGATAGGGAACAAGTCAAATACAAAATATTGAAGAAATGCAGATAAAGATATACAGACTTCTTTTAAGTTACAGTAAAATTGCAAAGAAATTTCCAGTAAGATGAGAAATAAAGATAATTTTATTAACTGGGTTTTGAAATTATGTTAAAGGAAGCAGAAAACCCACACAGCAACTTAAAAACAAGATAATTTCAGAGCAAACTTAGATGCTAAAATAATAAACTGGACTTCTAGTGGGGGGGGGGCTGTTATTAGCTGTGTCCCTTCAAGACCTCTTTTCCACAGTTTGAGCTCTCTGCATACCATGCTTCCCTTGCTTTACTAATGAATCCTAGCATGTGCCAACTTCATTGATTCCTGATGGGTGTTTAAATTTCACTCTGTGTTTTTGTTACTGCCAACACCTTGGTAGCAATCTACTGAAGAGTGTTCATGTGAAAAGCCGGGTGAATTTCATTCCCCAAGAGGCCCTTACTTGAGTCACAGGCTTGAGCTTCATCTACTAGGACTTTAGATTTCAAGGGAGCTGATTATACCTATTTTGAATTTTGAGATTTATTTTTATTTATTTCATCTTAATTAGAAAAAAAAATGAATGAGAAATAGAGAGAGAACAACTCTAGTACAGGCTGCACTGGGGATTAAACATGGCACCCCGGCATCCAAGCCCTATGCTGCTTCGGACTTGGTTAAATACAATTTGTATTATTTTTCTTTGTAATTACTCAGATTCTATGTTCTTATTTTATCATATTTATTGGGGGATAATTGTTTATAGTAGAGTCACTGATACATGGGTACAATTTCTCATCTCCCTGTGAAAGTTCTCTGTAGATGTCACCCCCAACCGATGATGCTGTGGGATTTCAAGGTTCTCTTCAGCCTCTCCCTTCTCTTTCTGCAAAGTCCTTTGATTTGAAACAATGCACCATGTTTAGACCATGTTTTATTTTGTGTTCTTCCTCCCCTCCCTTATTCAGTATGTTGTACCTATAAGTGATATTATTTAATATTTAATCATCTTTTTGGCTAATCTCCCTTAATATGATAGCCTTGAGTCCCACCCAAGACATTGCAAAGGAGGTTAACTTCGTAATTTTTAACATGGGGGATGATTTTTTTTCTCTTATTGACATTTACTTTTAATTAATTTATTTTTTATTTAAGAAAGGATTAATTAACAATTAATAAAACCATAGGGTAGGAGGGGTACAACTCCACACAATTTCCACCACCCAATCTCCATTTCCCACCCCCTCCCATGATAGCTTTCCCACTCTCTATCTCTCTGGGAGCATGGACCCAGGGTCATTGTGGGTTGCAGAAGGTAGAAGGTCTGGCTTCGGTAATTGCTTCCCCGCTGAACATGGGCGTTGACTGGTCCGTCCATACTCCCAGTCTGCCTCTCTCTTTCCCTAGTAGGGTGGGTCTCTGGGGCTCTGGGGAAGCGGAGCTCCAGGACACACTGGTGGGGTCTTCAGTCTAGGGAAGCCTGGCCGGCATCCTGATGACATCTGGAACCTGGTGACTGAAAAGAGAGTTAACATACAAAGCCAAACAAATTGTTGAGCAATCATGGACCCAAAGCTTGGAATACAGGAGAGGAAGTGTTAGGGGGGTATTCCTGGAACCATTGGATAGGGCCCACTTTCCCGTATCCCTCTCCCAATCCATATCAAATAATATTGCATCTGCTGATCACAACCTAACCAACACAACGATTGCCACCTCAACATGCTTCACTTCAGACTGTGTCCAGAGACTTCATGTGTGGAATGACAACCCTTCAAATTCATTACTCAGGTGAGACCTTTCCTTTCATAGTATATTCTAATTTCATCTCAGGTGGTTCACTTTCTAACAAAGTCCCAAAACCTAGATATACACCAGTTTCTGTGAGAGAGAGCATATGTTCACACGTATCCTTAAACTACTGCAAAATATATGCCTGAAAAGGGGATGATTTTCAATGAGTATGAAACTGCTACTTTTCTTCTCATCAACAGTTGACTGAAAGGAAGTTAATCTACAGTAGATGGTTGGGTTCATCATCTGTTTTCATTTCTCAACTATTTCTATTTTAAATTTTTTTTTAAAATATTTATTTTCTTTTGTTGTCCTTATTTTATTGTTGTAGTTATTGTTATTGTTGTTGTTGTTGGGTAGGACACAAAAATGGAGAGAGAAGGGGAAGGGGAAGACACCTGCAGACCTGCTTCACCACCTGCCTGTGAAGTGACTCCCCTGCAGGTGGGGAGCAGGGGGCTTGAACTGGGATCTTTACCCAGGTCCATGCGCTTTGCACCACCTGTGCTTAACCCGCTGCACTACCGCCCGACTCCCTCTCAACTATTTCTAAACATTATCTCTGATGTAATAAATTCTCCAACAATTGTCTCACTTCATTTATGTGACTGTACCATTTATTTTATTTTTTTTTTATTTAAATTTTTAATTTAAGAAAGGATTAGTGAACAAAAGCATAAGGTAGGAGGGGTACAACTCCACACAATTCCCACCACCCAATCCCCATAACCCACCCTCTCCCATGATAGCCTTCCCATTCTCTAGCCCTCTGGGAGCATGGACCCAGGGTCGTTGAGGGTTGCAGAAGGTAGAGGGTCTGGCTTCTGTAATTGCTTCCCCGCTGAACATGGGCGTTGACTGGTCGGTCCATACTCCCAGTCTGCCTCTCTCTTTCCCTAGTAAGGTGTGTCTCTGGGGAAGCTGAGCTCCAGGACACATTGGTGGGGTCTTCAATCCAGGGAAGCCTAGCCAGCATCCTGGTGGCATCTGGAACCTGGTGATTGAAAAGAGAGTTAACATACAAAGCCAAACAATTTGTTGAGCAAACATGGATCCCAAGATTGGAATAGTGGAGAGGAAGTGTTGGGGAGGTACTCACTGCAAACTCCAGTGTAATCCTGCTTTCAGGTATATATTCTGCAGTAGTTTATGGACACGTGTGCGCATACGCTCTCTCTCACAGAAACTGGTGTACGTCTAGGCTATGGGACTTTGTTAGAAAGTGAACCACCCGAGATGAAATTAGAGTGTACTATAAAAGGAAAGGTCTCACCCGAGCAATGAAGCTGAAGGGTTGTCATTCCACACGTGAAGTCTCTGGATACACTCTGAGGTGAAGCATGTTGAGATGGCAATCGTTGCTTTGGTTAGGTTGTGATCGGCGGATGCAATATTATTTGGTATGGATTGGGAGAAGCATACGGGAAAGTGAGCCCTATCCATGGGTGCCAGGACTGGGGGAAGTAGGGGCTCTATAGTGAAGATGTGAGGTTCCTGCTGTCTTAGGGTTCAAAAAGACAATCAATAGTTAATATTATCATCATATTATTTGTTAATTGGGTTAACTTTGAAAAGTCCCTTTGTTATGGTTTGCTGTACAGTACCCAGTATCTTGTACATAGCTGTGCTATTGGAAGCCTCCAATCTACTTGGTCTAGGCTTTTGAGAGAGTCCGCATATCAAATACGTAGCCTATCTATTAAAAAGATTCAGTTTGTCTCCTGAGAACCTTTGAGACATACAATTGATTTCCCCCTCTCATATTAATTAACTACTGATTTATATGTCTACATTTTGCTAGGAGTGTACATAAACACCATTCCCATCACCAAAGGACCGTGACCCATCCCTCCCGCCCATTCCCACCCCCCACTGGCCCAGAAAGCTACATGTCTACCCCTCACCACTGGGTTTTTTCTTTGGTGCCCTACTTACAATTTGATCAGGTCCTGCTTTTAGTTTCCCTTTCAGATCTTCTAAGTCAGCTTCTGTTGATGAGTGGGATCATCCCATACTCATCTTTAACTTTCTGACTCAGTTCACTTAACATAATTCCTTCTAGCTCTGTCCAAGATGGGTCAGAGAAGGTGGGTTCATTGTTCTTGATAGCTGCATAGTATTCCATTGTGTATATATACCACAGCTTTCTCAGCCATTCATCTGTTGTTGGGCACCTGGGTTGCTTCCAGGTTTTAGCTATTATGAATTGTGCTGCTATGAACATAGGAGTACACACCTCTTTTTGGTTGGGTGTTATGGAGTCCTTGGGGTATAACCCCAGGAGAGGAATTATTGGGTCATATGGAAGGTCCATGTCTAGCCTTCTGAGGGTTTTCCAGACTGCTCTCCACAGAGGCTGTACCAATTTACATTCCCACCAGCAATGTAAAAGGGTTCCTCTGTCCCCACATCCTCTCCAGCATTTGTTGCTGCTGTCCTTTTTTGATGTATGCCATTCTTACAGGAGTGAGGTGGTATCTTAGTGTTGTCTTAATTTGCATTTCTCTGACAATCAGTGACCTAGAGCAGTTTTTCATATGTTTGTTAGCCTTTTGGATCTCCTCTGTGGTGAGTGTTTTGTTCATTTCCTCTGCCCATTTTTGGATGGGGTCATTTGCTTTTTTGCGGCTAAGTTTGCTGAGCTCTTTATATATTTTGGTGATTAGTTTCTTGTCTGATGTCTGGCATGTGAAGATCTTCTCCCATTCTGTGAGGGGTCTCTCTGTTTGTTTAATTGTTTCTTTGGATGTGCAGAAGCTTTTCAATTTGATGTAGTCCCATTGGTTTGTTTCTACTTTGGTCTTCCTTGCAATTGGGTTTGATTCATCAAAGATATCCTTGAGGTGTAGATGGGAAAGTGTTTTACCAATGTTTTCCTCTAAGTATTTGATTGTTTCTGGTCTGACATCTAGGTCTTTGATCCATTTGGAGTTGATTTTTGTTTCTGGTGAGATAAAGTGGTTCAATTTCATTCTTCTGCATGTTTCAACCCAGTTTTCCCAGCACCATTTATTGAAGAGAGCCTCCTTCTTCCATTTAATCCTTTGGGCCCCCTTATCAAAGATTAGATGCCCATAGGTGTTGGGATTTACTTCTGGGCTTTCAATTCTGTTCCACTGGTCTGTGTGCCTATTTTTGTTCCAGTACCATGCTGTTTTGATGATGATGGCTTTATAATATAGTTTAAGGTCTGGGAGTGTGATGCCTCCATTTCTGTTTCTTTTCCTCAAGATGGTTTTGGCAATTCTAGGTGTTTTCAGGTTCCAGATAAATGATTGTAGTGTTTGTTCTATTCTCTTAAAGAAGCTTGGTGGAACTTTGATGGGTATTGCATTAAATTTGTATATGGCTCTGGGGAGAATGTTCATTTTGATGATATTTATTCTTCCAATCCATGAGCATGGGATATCTTTCCATTTCTTGGTATCAGTTTCTATCTCCTTGAGTAGCGACTCATAGTTTTCAGCATACAAGTCTTTCACTTCTTTGGTCAACTTTATTCCTAGGTATTTGATTGATTTTGCTGAAACAGTGAATGGGAGTGATTTCTGGATGTCTTCTTCTTCAGATTTAGTGTTTGCATAAAGAAATGCCACTGATTTTTGTACATTGATTTTGTAGCCTGATACCTTGCTATATTGCCTAACAACTTCCAGTAATTTTCTACTGGATTCTTTAGGTCTTTCTATGTATACTATCATATCATCTGCAAATAGTGAGAGCTTGACTTCTTCCCTTCCAATCTGTATCCCTTTGATTTCTTTCTCTTGCCTGATTGCTATGGCAAGAACTTCCAATACTATGTTGAAGAGTAACGGTGACAGTGGGCAGCCCTGTCTAGTCCCTGATCTGAGGGGGAATGCTTTCAGCTTCTCTCCATTGAGTATGATGTTGGCTGTAGGTTTGCTATATATAGACTCCACTATCTTGAGGAATTTCCCATCTATTCCCATTTTTTGTAGAGTTTTGAGCATGAATGGGTGTTGGATTTTGTCAAAGGCTTTCTCTGCATCTATTGAGATAATCATGTGGTTTTTGGCTTTGCTTTTATTGATGTGATGAATGACATTGATTGATTTACGGATGTTGAACCAGCCTTGCATTCCTGGGGTGAATCCCACTTGATCATGATGAACAATCTTTTTGATGTGTTGCTGTATCCGGTTGGCCAAGATCTTGTTTAATATTTTGGCATCTATGTTCATCAGAGATATTGGTCTGTAGTTTTCCTTTTTTGTTCTGTCCCTATCAGCTTTTGGTATCAGGGTGATGTTGGCTTCATAAAAGGTGGAAGGGAGTATTCCTGTTTCTTCAATCTTATGGAATAGCTTAAGAAGTATGGGTATTAACTGTTTCCTGAAAGTTTTGTAGAATTCGTTTGTGAAGCCATCTGGTCCAGGACTTTTGTTGTTGGGGAGATTCTTAATAACGGTTTCAATTTCTTTGTCTGTGATTGGTGCATTTAGATTTTGTAGTTCTTCTTGGTTCAGTTTTGGAAGTGCATAGGTTTCTAGGAATTGTTCCATTTCTTCCAGATTCTCTAGCTTGGTGGCATATAGTTCTTTATAGAAGTTTCGCAGAATTCTCTGGATTTCTGTGGTGTCAGTTGTGATATCTCCTGTATCGTTGACAATTCTATTAATTTGAGTCTTCTCTCTTTTTTGTTTGGTGAGTCTGGCTAGGGGTTTGTCAATTTTGTTTAATCTTTCAAAGAACCAACATTTGGCTTCATTGATCTTTTGTATGGTTCTTTTATTTTCGATGTTGTTTATTTCTGCTCTAACTTTAGTGATTTCTGTCCTTCTGGTTGCTTTAGGGTTCCTTTGTTCCTCTTCCTCTAAGTCCTTGAGGTGTGTAGTAAGTTCGTTCATTTGGGCTTCTTCTTGGTGTTTAATATGTGATTGTATAGCTATAAGTTTCCCTCTCAGTACTGCTTTAGCTGTGTCCCAAATATTTTGATAGGTTGTGTCTTCATTTTCATTAGTTTCCAGGAACATTTGAATTTCCTGTTTGAGTGAGTGTCTGACCCAGTGGTGAAGCAGACCTGCTTCACCACCTGCCTGTGAAGTGACTCCCCTGCAGGTGGGGAGCAGGGGGCTTGAACTGGAATCTTTACCCAGGTCCATGCGCTTTGCACCACCTGTGCTTAACCCGCTGCACTACCGCCCGACTCCCTCTCAACTATTTCTAAACATTATCTCTGATGTAATAAATTCTCCAACAATTGTCTCACTTCATTTATGTGACTGTACCATTTAAAGGAGGAAGACATCGCCAGGGATTGGTTCAATGAGTATCTTGCAAGATTTACAGGGTTGAGGCGCTTGGTTTAATTTCCAACACCACATGTCCCAGTGATTTCCTGCTTGTGTGTTTGTGTGTTTCACTTCCTCTCTGTCCCATAAATCAAATGAGTAAACCTTTAAAATAAATGCATTAAAGAAGACAGAGTAAAGTCATTTTTAATATTTATTTATTCCCTTTTGTTACTCTCGTTTTTTATTGTTGTAGTTATTATTCTTGTTGTTATTGACGTCATTGTTGTTGGATAGGACAGACAGAAATGGAGAGAGGAGGGGAAGGCAGAGGGGGAGGAAAAGATAGACAAGTGCAGACTTGCTTCGCCACTCTTGAAGAGACTTCCCTGCAGGTGGGGAGCAGGGAGCTCAAACCGGGGATCCTTAACTCTGTCCTTGTGCTTTGTGCCACCTGCGCTTAATCCGCTGTGCTACTGCCCAACGCCTAGAGTCTTTTCCAAATGTTCCATCCAAATAACACTTGAGGACCAAGGAGAAAGTTCTCTAGTGAGGGTCTATGACTTGCACTGAATACAGCTCATGTTTGAACCCCATTTCCAGGGTGTAGTTAGTGGCAATAGGGAAAGCTCTGGTGTTGTCCTATATTTCTCTATTTCTGTATATGAAAAATAAAGAGAAGCTTGAAGTAGTGAATTTGTGCACCACATCTTCCTTCAGTACTCATGCACATGGCAAAACTTCACACTATCCAAGTGGTCTACTTTGCCTCGTTTTAATATAGTGGCATTATTTATTGTTTGTGGATAATTTTCTAAGTGTCATGGATAGACACTCCTCAGCAATTTAAATGCAAATCCATCAATTTCTTTCCTAAGGATAAGGAAAGAAACACACTCATCCAAAAGAGATCTATGGATACCTATATTCTTAACAGCACAATTAGTAATAGCCCAAACTTGGAAGTGACCTAATTGTTCAACAACAGATGACTGGCTAAGAAAATTAAGCTTTTAATAATAGTGAAGACATCTTCTTCACCTCATTTTGAATGGAACTTGAAAAATTTATGCCAAGTGAGGTAATCCAGAAGGAAAACAGTTAATATGGGATGATCTCACTCATGGGAAGAACTTAAGAAAAAGATCCGAGAGGGAAAACTCAAAATAGAAACTGGACTTGATATATTGCACTAAAAAGCAAAGGACTCTGGGGAAAAAGAGAAAAGAGGAGGAGTTTTTGTTTTTGTTTTTGTTTTTGCTTTTTTTATGTGTATGGGGGTGGTTAGGGTCCTGATCTATAATGTGGGAAAAGATCTAGGCTGGAGATGAGTGTTTTGCAGACACTTAAAATGGGGAGATAAATGTTGCCCATGTGCCAATGACTGTGCAATTAACTGGATGGACAGTGCTTCACTCAGTTAAGTGTACAAAGTTACTATGCTCAAGGATCCAGATTTGAACCCCTGCTCCCCACCTGCAGCGGGAACACCTAAGCAATGAAGCAGGTCTGCAGGTATATATTATTTCTCCCTCTGTATCTCCCCTCCCACACCAAAACCCTTAGTTCCATCTGCTCTATTCTGGCCTTTAAGTTCCTGATTATTAAAAAACTCTTCTTTATAATTTACTGCTTATTTATTAATTTATTTTCTTTTGTTGCTCTTGTTTTATTGTTGTAGTTATTATTGTTATTATTATGTTGTTGTTGGATAGGACAGAGAGAAATGGAGAGTGGAGGAGAAGACAGAGAGGGGGAGAGAAAGGTACCTGCAGACCTGCTCCACTGCTTGTGAGGTGACTGCCCTGCAGGTGGAGAGCAGGAAGATCAATCCGAGATCCCTATGCAGGTCCTTGCGCTTCCCTCCATGTGTGCTTAAACCGCTATGCTACTGCCCGACTCCCCAATAATATACTGCTTTTTAGCAGGCAAATTTCAGCTGCTAACATGATGCCATCCTGACTTCCTTCAACAGATGACCTCATCAATATGTCCTGGAACCCCACCTCTCCAGAGCCCTACCAACTAGGGAAAGATAGAGACAGGCTGGGTTTATGTATCTACCTGTCAATGTTCAGTACAGAAGTAATTACAGAATCCAGATTTTCTGCCTTCTGCACACCATGAGGAATTTTTGTTCATATCCCCAGGGGGATAAATAATAGGAAAGAGGAGCCAGGTGGTAGTGCAGCTGGTTGAGCACACATATTGTAATGCTCAAGGACCTGAGTTCGAGCCCCCAGTCCCCACTTGCAGGGGGAAAGCTTTACATATTGTGAAGCTGTGCTGCAGGTGTCTCTCTGTCTCTTTCCCCCTCTGTCTCCCCCTTCCTCTCAACTTCTGGCTGTCTCCATCCAATAAATAAATAAAGATAAAAAAGAATCAAAGAATAGAGAAGCTTCCAATGGAGGGGATGGGATATACAGAACTCAGGTGATGGGAATTATATGGAATTGTGCCATTCTTCTCCTACAATCTTGTTAATCATCATCAAATCACTAATAAAAATCTTATGAATAAAGAGAAAACACAAAATAAAAAATAATTAAAATACAAGAAATTAAAAAATCATTTCTGTGTATAAAATATATATATATATCAATGTAAGGAATTAAGAGTAGGATATCTTTAATCTTATCTGTCTACTAAGACAGATTGTATAGTTTCTTTCACTACTGTGGAAAGCAATTACTATTTTTATTTATAGGATTACAAATACATCACATGCAAATGAAAACATAAATGCTCTAAGAGACATATTAGAAAAATGAAGTAAATTTTTTGAAGGCGTCACACCGCAATAATATTTTTACAAGAAAAAGTTTCTTCCACAATCATATATCCTTAGTCAACAATATCTAAGATTGTTTATGTCCCTTTTCTTCATTTTCCTCTTATTTATCAGAAAAAAATGTGGCATTCATTTTATTTCCTTTAGCCATCAATCCAAAATTATAGTTAATCTACTAGTAGACTTCTCATTTAATTTAATCTGTTTTACATTTTAGTGAAACTGGAGTACAAAGGCAGACAAATATGATATTCATCTAGTATAAATGTGTTGGCTAAAACTTAAAAATTTATCATCCAAGTGAAGTCACATATTTGATCTAGGAGTTTGTGGAAAGGAAAATTAAACAAATCCTAATTAAATGAAACACCAGGATTCATAAACCTAGTGTTTGCTTTTCATCAGAAATTGGGAGAACACACTCCTGGGAATAGAGCGCTTTAAAGGAAGATTCTCGGCTTCATGTTAATTAAAAGTCAGAACTAACCTCAAACTGAGTAAAAAATAGAAATTATTTTTTTAACACAGGAAAAGTACCAGAAAGAGCCTCATGACATTTAATTGCTTTGTGTGAACTTGTAACTAATTGTATTCCATTATGATAATTTGTCACTTTGCACTAAAAGAATCTCATAAGGTTTGGTATCTATTGATTTTGGGTATCAAAATGTTTTTCTAGGCTTAAAAAACTCATTATTTTTTAGTTTGATGTATTTATTGTAAATAAATGAGGCATTTCCTTAACTATAAAAATGTAAAGTTATATTTAAAAAAAATTCCTCACAACACTATAAATGAATACTTTGTCTTTTTCAAATTTTGCTTTTCCATACTCAAATATTTATTTTGTCATTGGAGTGATAAAATAAACTGTAATGCAGTTTCAAAAATTAGTGTAGTGATTTTTAGAGTATTTTAGTGGAAATAATGTAACTATTTTGCAAACTTGACTATCAATTATATTATAACTACAAATACTATCAGTTACAATATTAAATCTATATACATAATATATCATTATAAATTATATATTTCATAAGAAGCACCTAAGTAAACTATTTAGAGAGAAAGCATGTGGATAGTTTGCACTATCACATTGCGGTGCCATGAATGTAATTGTCTGTTGTGCCTACAGAGCTCCTAAATCCCTAGGACTTTCAGGAGGGACAGGAGTGCCCTTTGTCATTCCTAAGTAGGCCCTTTAGAATACAACTGTCCCACCAGGGAAAGAGACAGGCTGGGAGTATGGATCAACCTGTCCAAAACTAAAATATTTCCATTTTATACTCTGTGAAGCATCCTAGTTAATTAGCAATCTTAAGGAAAGAGTCATGAGAACTCCCAATTATACTTGTCTTTCTCAAGTACATGTGAAGGGTATTTGAAATGGGGTCTTTGGACTAAGCTCTTAAACTATGGGGTCTAAAGTGATTGACACCGTGTAGCCAGTCCTCAAGTGTACTATAGTGTGCACTCTAGTGGCTGAGCTATTCCCTGGCCTACGTTCAAATTTTATAATATATTTTTCCATAAGCTATCCAGTTGTTTACTGGTCAATGGATACAGTTAGAACTAATTTGGTAAAAGGGATTGTTTGTGGATCACTGGAATTGCATAAATATTAGAGCAAATTTCCCCATCATAGATATTTAAGTTCTTTTTACTGTACATTCAAATTCAAGTCAAAATCATACAAACCCTAAAGTTACTTTCTTTAGAGCTGCGGAAGAATGGAAACAAAATTTCCAAGAAAGAAAAACTTTAAAATTAACTGATAGCAACTCAAAGAGAGACCACACACAAAAAAAAAAAATCAAAGCTATCCTAGACACTGCTGATGCAAAATGATAGATTATAATGCTACCAGCTGATATTGCACAGTCATCATGAATAGGCATATTATAAGAACATTTAAAAAAATTTATATTTATTTATTTTTCCCTTTTGTTGCCCTTGTTTTTCATTGTTGTTGTAGTTATTATTGTAGTTGTTCTCGTTGTTGGATAGGACAGAGAGAAATGGAGAGAGAAGGGGAAGCCTGAGAGGGGGAGAGAAAGATAGACACCTGCAGACCTGCTTCACGGCCTTTGAAGAGACGCCCCTGCAGGTGGGGAGCTGGGGGCTCGAACCAGGATCCTTCCGCCAGTCTTTGCGCTTTGTGCTACATGCACTTAACCTGTTGTGCTACCACCCGACTCCCACAAGGAGAACATTTTATGGCTTAATACAATCCTGTAAATCACACTCTATATTTGATCGACTGTCAGCAACAGCAAAAATACAGAAGTTCTTAAATATGACCTAACTAAAAATCTAGCTTTGAGGAAAAAGTTGGGCAAGATTAGAAACTCTGAAACAGATTTTCTTGTGTAAAACTGTGGAATTACTGGGGCCCGGCGGTGGCACACCTGGTTGAGCGCACATGTTGTAATGCACAAGGACCCGGGTTCGAGGCCCAAGTCCTCACCTCCATGGGGAAAGCTTTGAAAGTGGTGAAGCAGAGCTGCAGGTGTCTCTCTGTCTCTCTCCCTCTCTATCACCCCCTTCCCTCTTGATTTCTAGCTGTCTCTATCCAATAAATAAATAAAGATAAAAAATTAATTAAAAAAATACAAAAACTTTGGAATTACGTTTAGATAAAGAAATAAGCATGTCTTCTCTTTACAATAGATAGATGCAAATTTTAAAATTCAGACTTCTATTACTTTGCAGATATTTTACCATCAGTTCTAAATATGAGTTTCAAAGTATATATCTTTGAAAATATGTTTTTCATACATACCTTTGATGAAATGGTCATTTATTATTTCAGATGCCTGGAAATTGTGAAGCTTTAACAAGTGCTGAGAACCTTGAATACCAGAATAAATGTTTGACTTAATTACAATGGATTAATAAATAAAGTAATCATATATAATTACCTTGTCTGTTACCATATTTCACTCATCTAAAATCATTGTAAATGGGTGTGTCAGAGATTACTTATAAGTTTTTTTAAATTTTATTTATTTTCCCTTTTGTTGCCCTTGTCTTTTTAATTATTGTTGTAGTTATTATTGTTGTTGTTATCGATGTCGTCATTGTTAGATAGGACGGAGAGAAATGGAGAGAGGAGGGGAAGACAGAGGGGGGTAGAGAAAGACACCTACAGACCTGCTTCACCGCCTGTGAAGCAACTACCCTGCAGGTGGGGAGCCAGGGGCTGGAACCGGGATCCTTAAACTGGTCCTTGCTCTTTGTGCCACGTGCGCTTAACCCCCTGCGCTACAGCCCAACCCCCTACTTATAAGGTTTAACAATATAGCTTACCTGGAAGGGTGCTTGCTTTAACAAAAATAATTATCTCCATGCACTCAACTCAGCTTCTCATCTTTTTTCTACTTCTCTTTTTTTTTGACTGGGGCTTGGTACATTCATGACTCCACCATATGCATGTAGGAAGCATCAAGTTCAGAAACACTTAATAGTTTATGTTCAAAGGGCTCTTCCGTTTCACTCCATCTCTCATTTCAAAAGCCAGTCTTTAAAGATGACAATGATGCAGTGTGCTTAAATTAGTGAACCCATATTGCCACTCAAAAAAATTAGTTCCCCAAAACAAAGCAACAGAATTATGTCAAGCAGTAAAAAGTACTATGATTCAAAATAGAATTAATCATAATTTGACTATATAATAACTCAATTAACCAAAGTAGTAACATATTTTTATATTTAGCTTGTCTCAATGTTAATTGTTAATAAAATACAATTATTGAGCCAATAGGAATACAGGGTCTTCTTATTGTTCATCAACTGAAGAAGGTGAGAAACCATTGTGACTGAAATGTCCCCCTCGTAATTTAACCAAATTTATTATTATGGTTAAAACCAATATTATATTTCAGGTTCCTTTATGATGGTGAATTCAGTAGATAATCTATAGATCAGAGATAGTTGGAAGGGCAGAATGATCAGGTGTGAAAAACTGGAGTAAGTATATTTAATACTAGAAACAAATTCAACATGTTTTAATCCAATCACTTGCAAGTAATTTAAAAAATCCATTTTTATTCTACAACTGTAAACTACAAACATACAAAGCTTTCAGTGTTACTACTCTAATAGTATACAGTGTTTAACATATACTCATAATTCAATTAAAAAAGAAAAGAAGCCCTTTCATTAAATTCATGGCCCATTGTTTGAGTTTATAACCTGTCATTCAAAGTGGAAGAGAGAGAAAATTCTAGAAATAAAAGCACATGTTTTGGTCATACTTTTCTTTTTTTAATGTTTTTTTTTATTATCTTTGTTTATTGGATAGAGACAGAAATCAAGAGGGAATGAAGAGATAGAGAGGGTGAAAGACAGAGAGACAACTGCTGCACTGCTTTACCACTTGTGAAACTTCCCCCCTGTAGGTGGGGACTGGGGGCTTGAACCTTGGGCCTTGCGCATTGTAACATGTTCGCTCAACCAGGTGTGCCACCACTCAACCCTGGTCATACCTTTTCTATGTATACTTCTTTTTAAATTTTTATTTATTTATTTATTTTCCCTATTGTTGCCCTTGCTTTTGAAGTTGTTGTAGTTATCATCGTTGTTCTTATTGCTGTTATTGTTGTTGGATAAGGCAGAGAGAAATGGAGAGAGGAAGGGAAGACAGAGAGAGGGAGAGAAAGACACCGGCAGACCTACTTCACTGCCTGTGAAGTGACTCCCCTGCAGGTGGGGAGCCAGGAGCTCGAACTTGGATTCTTAGGCTGGTCCTTGGCTTTGTGCCATGTGCCCTTAACTAGCTGCTCTACTGCCTGACTACCTCTATATATACTTTTACTCCACTGCTATTCCAAAGTGAAATGTAGCAACCAGTAGTGTCTAAAAGAATTGAAATTGTCACCATAAGCAGATCCCAATGTTAGCTATGCATAGGGCTCTTGAGAAGGGCTGTTACTATCCACATTCAGTGCATGTGAATTTTCTCTTTAGCTCTAGATTATTTTATTTTGATTTCTACTAAATGCAGTACACAAAAGCATTGAAATAAGCAGATTTTCCCCCAAATAGTATTGGTAATGATTACTGCAATGTTTGCCTGTGAGAAGAAAAAAGAAAGAAAGAAAAGAGGAAGTGATCTTGTAGACTGCAAAATAATAGCACATATAAGTGTAACTAGTATCCACCACTATTTATTTCTGAATATCTTGAGGAACATGAATGTCAGGAAGCACACACAGCACACTGTCTTTTGCATTCACCAATGGAAAAAGAAAGAGCCTAGTTTGAATGGCAAACAGAGAGGAGTTGGGGGCCAGGTGGTGGCGCACTAGGTTGGTTACACACAGATAGTATGAGGCTCAAGAATCTGTAAAGGACCAGCGCTTGCATCCAGGTTCTAGTCCCAGTTCCCTCTTTATGAAGCAGAGGGGTTGCTTCATAAGCAGTGAGGCAAGTCTGAAGGTGTCTTTTTCTCTGCCTTATTCAACAACAACAGCAAAAAGAACAAAAACGGAAATAATGACTGCCAGGGGCAAGGATTGGCAGTGCAGCAACTGAGCCCAGGAAGTAACTCTGGAGTTCAAACGAAACAAACAAAAAAATTAAAAAATAAAAACAAAATAACGAGGAGTTTATTGAGGCATCTAAACCTCCAACAAGATCATCTCAGTGACCATAAGACATATACATAGGTTTCTGATGTGTGATGGGTGGTTGCTTTATATGGTATATATATATATATATATATATATATATATATATAGAGAGAGAGAGAGAGAGAGAGAGAGAGAGAGAGCACATGTGTTCATAGGAAAGCCCTCACTGGTATTAAGTTTCAGTAAAAGCCAGGTGAGTGGGTGCTCTGTATCCCATGATTGCTTGGGAGCAGGGGACCCAAACATTGCAGATCCAAGAGCTAGTATTATAAGAGATTTACATCACAACAACGGGTTCTGTAAGCTATGAGCAGACTGACACTCAATGGGAACCAATTTGGCATTCAAAGTCAGCTAGTTAAAAAGACAATGTGTGTGTGTGTGTGTGTGTGTGTGTGTGTGTGTGTGTGTGTGTGTGTGTCTTATTTTAATGAGAAAGTTAAAGAGAATAAGAGAGAAAACACAGAGCACTGTTCATTTCTGGCTTATTATGGTACAGGGAATTGAAACTGGGACCTCAGAGCCCCAGGTATGGAAATCTTTTGAAGAGTAAGGCAGTGTTGCAGCCGGTAAAGTGCACACTTTACCATATGCAATGACCCCAAGTTCAAGCCTTGGCACCTACTTATATAGAGTCCTATTTGGAGCAGGCTACTGGAAAAGGTTCTAGTGATGGAAATAAACTGAAAAAGAAATAATAAACTAAGCAACAAGTAAAGAACCTAGTTAATCAAAATATATTGCTATCTATTCCCTTACAATTTAGAAACATTATAATACAATTAAAATTGAGAATATGAAGGAAAAATGGAAAATATTGAGTATAAAAGAAAAAAATGAAAAAAATAAAAAAATGCCCATATTTTATATTATGAAACCAGTCATACATTGGAAAAAGGTATCAATAATGGGCTAAAGGGTTAATTCAGAAAAAATAAAGGAAAAATTATATATTTAGTATACATGAGAATACTGGTACTCTGAGTACAGATTTATATTCTGTATAATAAAAGAGACATTCTATATCATTAATGAAAGCAATTATTTGAATGATAAAATTTGCACGCAAACCTTAATCAAAAGCCATTTTTATTATTTTTATTTTTGTATTCCCTTTTTGTTGGCCTTGTTGTTTTATTGTTGTTATTGATGTCATTTCTGGATGAATAGGGAGAAATGGAGAGAAGAGGGGAAGACAGAGAGGGGGAGAGAAAGACAGACACCTGCAGACCTGCTTCAGATCTGTGAAGCGACTCAACTGCACATGGGGAGCTGGGGGCTCGAAACAGAATTCTTAAGCTGGTCCTTGCAAAAGCCATTTTTCTATCCCTCAAAAATCAAAGCATTATTATTTAAAGAATAAGTAAATAATAAAAAGCCAAGACATTTCTGATTTATAAACAAATAAAATCACTGACCTATATCACGGGAAATAATAATAATGAAAAAAGTAGGAGTAAGGTAATTTAGCCTCTAAAGAAAATTAGATGCTCCTCAAAGTAAATATGCTGAAATAAGATAAATCAACTGCAATAATGAATATCACAATAAAGTAGTGTTGCTGAAATAATAAGGGAAAATAATTTCAATTTTATGGTAAACAGAATAATTAGTTAAATTGTATAATGTAAGATATACACAGAAGAGTCTCTTGCAAAACAATCATAAATGAGTCATAAAATACATTTATGTGCACACAATTACAAGGAGAATAAATAATTAAGACAATGCTATTTTTCTAAATAAAGTAAATGAAAAAAGAGCATGTATAAACCATGCAGAGACAATACATATTGAGAACATTAATATTGATTACATTTGAAAAGTCATCTTTTGAGATCTCAGATCACTTACTTTTTGCCAAAAAGATCCTGGTATAGAACATAGATAACAAAAAGTACTTATCTATCCTGACCTTCTAGTAGTGAACTGGAAATTATTTCTGGCCACTGAATGAATGTGATAATTATCCAGGAATATTTTCTTCCCCATTATTTTCATCTGAAACTGATTTAAATTTTCTTTCTTCTGAAAGGTAGACAAACTGGGAAAGTTATGAAGATAGTTTACAGTGTCAACAGATGTATAGGGACACAAGGACTACATAGTTGAGGTATAGAAAGTCAGTTTTATTTTATTTTTTAGAACTTTTTTATATTTTTACTTATTATTTCCTTGATAGAGATAGAGAAAAAGAGATGGAGAGAAACAGAGTTACCTACAACACTGCTTCACCACCAGTGAAGCCTTCCCTCTATGGGTGGGGACCAGATGGCTCAAAAATAGGAAGCTTACACATTGTAACACATATGCTTAACAGGGAGCTCCATCAGCTGACCCCGAAAGTGAGATTTATAATATTATCAGAAATCAATGTCAGTTGTACTATTATATGCTAAGCATGTATCCATCTTTATTCACGCCACTAAAGCATGCATCTTTACTTTCATTTTCAGCTAGAAATTAGGTAGTGGCCCAGAACCACAGACAAGCATCTCAAACTCTGGAGTGAAAGAGATGTGACCTGGGGCACAGCAACAGTCTTATCAGGAAAAGGGTTGCCATTCCCTCCTTAGTTCAGACCAGCCTCAACACCAGCAGGAAGTCTGTTTTAATACTACAGGAAGTTGAACTCATCATATATGGTGTTTTCAAAGACTACTCTTAACATTTTAGATACCACAAGTGATCCCAATTTATGACCCAGATTGTTTTGCCTCTATCTAGTAAGAAAAGGATCTCGAAGATGTGGAAGCCCAGTCCTAGGAACACACTCCCTTTCCTCCATAAATTATACTAGTCTCTTGATAGTATTTCTTATTCTTCATTGGGTCTGAATATTTGCTGGTTGTGTTTCTCCATTTTTTTTTCATCCTTTGGGTAGGTTGTTTCACTACTTGTGTAGTTGGTGAATTCTCCTGTGAATTATAGTTGCCTTTTCATGAATGTTTTCCTGAGAATCGCAAGTGTTCTATATAGCAAGCATGCTTTGTTTCATGCTAGGCAGCCATTTTGTAGGAACTCCTCTCAAGGACATTAGTTTTTAAATTATCCCTTATCATTGCTGTCTTCTCATATCATCCCTTTCTGTGAAATAACTACCATAGTAACATCATGACATGTCACAGTGCATAAGTTAACTTTTGACACAATACTCAGAATCAATGGCTACTTCTTTCTAGTGGAAATGTCAGAACCAAACCATGTTAGAATGCTAAATTTTATCATTGTCCAATACCTTTTGTGATGAGTTTGGAAATCAGCTCAATTCTGTCTAATAGTTTCATCATGTGGTTTCTCTGTTTGCTTTTGCTTTTTTTTTTTTTTTTTTTCTTTCACTCTCTTCCTGCCTCTGGCTCTGAAAGAAATAAAATAAGATAAATGAAAGAAAAAAAATAAAGCCAAAAAAAAAAAAAAAGATGATTTGAAGTGCAGTGCAGTGTTAACTCACCAGGAAGGGTGAATGACTGTAAGAAATCTTGGCTTACAATCAAATGAAGACCAGCCTGTTATGGGAAAGCTTCAGTAGTAAAAGAGTTAAAAGTGACTTGGGTCAGATGAAACTGTTTGCCAAGAACACACATAGAGCTGGAGAGAGTCTTGATGTACTTTAGAGATAATAATAGATGACAAGGATGCACTACTAGAGCCAGGAGATAACTTAGTGGTCTTGATTAATTACAGAGTACATAGGATGCAAGTAATTTTAAAATATAACAGCTTTCCTTGTATTCATTATAAAGGAGATTGTGCTGTTAATAATCTTCATCTTGGGTCTATCTTTGGTCTCTGCCACATCTCTTTCAATACCTCTCCACCTCAGGTCCCCACACAGGTCTATTTATCCATTTGTATTTTGTTTCTCTCTGTCTCTTTATTTGAATAAAAAAAAAAAAAAAGAAAAGTGAACAAACTGTCTCTAAGACTTTGTGAGAACCATGGTGATGATAACTGGGAAAGTAGGAGCATAGAATTTTGGGGGTATAATCTTGTAAAGCACTCTTAATCACAAATAAAAAATATCTTCATTTTTAAAAAAGGTGGGACCAAGTGTTGGTGTACCTGGTAAGCCCTCTAATTTTTGAAAAAGGTGTTCAAACTACTAAATGAAAAAATAAGGATCTTTTTGACAAAAGGTGTTGGGAATATTGGGTTGAAATATGTGGAAGAATGAAACTCAACTACTACATTTCACCAAAATAAAAGTAAATTCCAAATGGAGAAGGAACTTGGATGTTAGACCAGAAAAAATTGAATATTTAGAAGGACATATTGGCAGAAATCCTCTCCATCTAAGTTTATAGGCATAGTCAATGACACAAGTCAAATTACAAGAAGGTCAAAACAAAATAAACCAGTGTAACTCGATTAAATTGAAAATCTTCTGCGGAGGGTAGATAGCATAATGGTTATGCAAACAGGCTGTCATGCCTGAGGCTCCAAAGTCCCAGGTTCAATCACCCACAAAACCATAAGCCAGAGCTGAACAGTGCTCTGGTTAAAAAATTAAAAAATTAAAAAAAAAAAAAGAAAGAAAATCTTCTGCACAGCAAAAGAAATCAATAACAGATACAAATAACATAATGGGAGAAGATCCCATAATTAGATAAAAGGCTTATAACTAAAATATATAAGGGTTCACAAAACTCAGCAACAAATGATAACATTCAAATGTGGTGAGGATATTAATAGACTATTCACCAAAGAAGAGATTCCAAAGGGTAACAGACATATGAAAAAAAAATGCCCCAAGTCATTTATTGTTAGAGAAATGCAAATTAAGAAAATGAGATACCACTTTATTGCTGTGAAAACATCATACATCAGAAAGAATAGTTACAACATATTTTGAAGATATTGTAGGAGTAAAAGAACCCGCCCCCCCTGCACTGCTAAAGGGATTATAATTTGGTTTAACCCTTGTGGAGAGCAATCTGTAGAACTCTTAGAAAGCTAGAAATGGACCTACCCTATGACCATGCAACTCCTTTCCTGGGGATATAGTCTAAGAATTTAAACACACACATCCAAAAAAATCTGTGTCTAGCTATGTTCATAGCAGCACATTTGGTAATAGGCAAAACCCAGAAGCAACCTAGGTGTCCAACAACAGACGAGTGGCTCCGGAAAGTTTTGGTATATATGCACAATGGAAAACTACTCAGCTATTACGAATGTGAATTCACCTTCTTCACATCATCTTGGATGGAGCTTGATTCATTAAGTGAGATAATCCAGAAAGGGAAGAGTGAAAATGGAGTCAATGCACATTTGATGACTAGTTTTGACTGTAAATAAGAAAAAAAATGTTGGTGGCTATGGAATAGCAGCAGACTCATTTTTTCTCTCCCCAGTTAACTAGGAAAAACAATGAAAAGCATCTGAAAACTCTCTCACTCTCTCTCTCTCTCTACATGTATAGATTGGATTTCTCCAGAAACTCACCAAGCCACAGGTAAATAGACATCTGCGGCTCATGGACAGAAGGGAGGTAAAGGAGAGATTCCCAGGACAAACTATTCATAACAAAAAAAATCATATTTAAAAGGAAAGATGATGTGGGGTTCCCAGAAGATGGCGGACTGAGAAGCTGCTAGTGGCTAGAGCTCTGACCACATCCTCTGGAAACGGTAGGATATTCTGCCTTTAGTAGGCCAGTCAATAAGGGATCCTAGCGGTGACACCAAGGAGGTGACTATAACTTAATTTGCGTTAAAAAATAGAGTAGACAAAAAGCGAAAAAAAATTTTTTCTTTTAAATTATTATCTCCAAAGCGCACCTCCTCCCCCCTGCCCCCCACATAACCAGTCCCTGGGGACCAGCTCCTAGCATGCTCCCCTGCTGAGCTTCTTTCTTTACCAGGATTCCCATCCCACCAGGGAGTATCATTCATTTTAAGTCTAGTCCCTTCTGAAACCTCTGGCCTTTTTTCTTTCTAAGTAGCCAACCCCCCCTGTATAATTAAATAATTTTTTAATTTTTTAAAATAAAAAACTCTTTCCTTCCATCATTCTTTTATTACTGTTCTTTTTCTTATCTTTTTCTTTTTTCTCTCTTTTTTTTTCTTTTTCCTCATTCTTGTCATCCTTTCTTCCTTAATCCCACAGCTTCCAAAGCCACAGGGCCCATCCGCCACACCACCAAACAGTGTGCTTTCACTGATGCACATTTGGGAATTACTTTGGGGAAGAATTCTGACTCAGAGTGGACTCTCACTGCGAGTATCTCTGCTCAACTTCCCTTCCTCCTTTAGCTACCCCTAGAATATACAGTGGATAGTAGATTTGCATAACTATCTATTTCAACTACCCTTGTCTAGTCCTGAGGGTTTTTTTTTTTTTTGTTTGTTTGTTTTTCTTTCTTAACAATCAGCTGCCACTGCTCAGTAGGTTTGAGGTAATCTGGGACAGGGATTTTTTTTGTACCCTGCTCTATTTTATTATTAATATTATATAAAGGCATATATCTTCCCCCCACTTTAGGTTGATCAGAATTAACTCTTAGGGTATCTTTCATTGCTAGGGTAGTGGGCATCTTATCTATTGTGGGAGGAACTTGTCTCCTTACTCCTACCTCCTCTATAGACTTTCCCCTTCCTCTTCCTCCTAGCTAATTAAAAAAATAAAATACAATTAAATTAAATTAAATTAAAAATAAAGTAATAAAAAAAACTTTCCTTTCACTGCTCTTTAATTACAGCTCTTGTTCTTATCTTTTTGTCTGTTCTCTCTCTTGCTTCTTTTTTTTTTTATGTTGTCATACACTTCTTCCTTCTTTGTCTTTCTGTATTTAGGAATTATTTTGTGGAATCAAACTGACTCAGAGTGGACTCTCTATGTGTGTATCTCTGCTCTACTTCCCTTTCCCCTCTTGTTACCCCTAGAATATACAGTGGATAGTAGATTTGCATAACTGTCTATTCTTGCTATCCCTTCTTTCTTTTCTGTTTCTTCTTCACTGGGATTTGATTACTATTTTTTCATGGACTGGAGACACTGTTTGGCTAACTGGTAGTGATTAAACTGCTTCAATACTTGCTTCAGTTGCTACTGTAACTCCTGAGGTTGGTGAGGGCAACTGTCATAAAGGTATTTAGTACAGTGTTGCTTGTACTCAAGACAAAACAACTGAGGAACAACAGAGCATAAAAATAAGAAACACGGGAGTCGGGCTGTAGCGCAGTGGATTAAGCGCAGGTGGCACAAAGCACAAGGATGGCATAAGGATCCCGGTTCGAACCCGGGCTCCCCACCTACAGGGGAGTCGCTTCACAGGCGGTGAAGCAGGTCTGCAGGTGTCTATCTTTCTCTCCTCCTCTCTGTCTTCCCCTCCTCTCTCCATTTCTCTCTGTCCAATCCAACAACAACAACAACAATAATAACTACAACAATGAAACAACAAGGGCAACAACAGGGAATAAATAAATAAAATAAATATTAAAAAATTTTAAAAAAAAAGAAACACATAAATCAAAAAAATGGGTAGATCAAAAACCAATAAAAATGCTACTCCAATGAATGAAGACAAGAGCCCAGAAGAAACTACAAATCAGCCAGAAGTAACCATAGATAAGAAAAGTATGCAAGCAATAATAAACTTATTAATCACAGAAATGAAAACAACATTGGAGGAAAGGAATGGTAGTATTAGGGAAACAACAGTTGAGACCCCCAAGGAAAATACTGATTATATTGAGGCAATTACAGAACTGAAAGCTGAAATAGCTGTAATGAAGAAAGAAGCTGAGGGAAGGAAAAGCAGACTAACAGAAGCAGAAAACAGAATTAGTCAGACAGCAGATGAGTTAGAGAAAACTAAGAAAGAGGAAAAAGAGCTCACAAAGAGATTGAGAGACACTGAAAACAATAACAGAGACATATGGGATGATCTCAAAAGAAGTAACATTCGTGTAATTGGCCTGCCAGAGGAAGAAAGAGAGGAAGGAGAAGCAAACATTATAGAGGAAATAATAGAAGAACATTTCCCAGACCTGAATAACAGAAAGGACATCAAGATTCAAGAGGCGCAGAGAGTTCCAAACAGAATCAACCCATACCTGAAGACACCAAGACACATCATAGTCACAATGAAAAGGAGTAAGGATAAAGAAAGGATCCTAAAGGCTGCAAGAGAGAAACAAAAAGTCACATACAAGGGAAAACCCACAAGAAGATCTGCAGACTTGTCCACTCAAACTCTAAATGCCAGAAGAGAATGGTAAGAAATCTATCGAGCCCTGAACGAAAAAGGGTTTCAACCAAGGATAATATATCCTGATAGGCTTTCATTAAAACTAGATGGAGGGATCAAAACCTTCTTAGACAAACAACAGTTAAAGGAAGCAACCATCACCAAACCAGCCATGAAAGAGATTCTAAAAGACCTCTTATAAATAAGAACATCACTATATACTTGCAATATATCAGAGCAAACAAAAATTTATTTTGAACAATGGCACTACAATACATTAAATCAATAATATCAGTAAATGTCAATGGCTTAAACTCACCCATGAAAAGGCACAGAGTGGGGGGATGGATCAGAAAACACAACCCAACCATATGCTGCTTGCAAGAATCCCATCTGTCACAACAAAATAAACACAGACTTAAAGTGAAAGGATGGAAAACTGTCATACAGGCTAAAGGACCACAAAAAAGGGCAGGAACAGCCATTCTCATCTCAGACACAATAGATTTTAAATTAAATAAAGTAATAAAAGATAGACAAGGACATTACATGATGATTAGAGGATCAATCAGCCAAGAAGACTTAACAATTATAAACATCGAAGCACCCAATGAGGGACCATCTAAATACGTCAAGCACGTACTGAAAGAATTTAAAAAATACATCAATAGTAATACAATAATAGTGGGAGACTTCAATACCCCACTCTCACACTTAGACAAATCAACAAAGCAGAGAACCAACAAAGCTACAAGAGAATGGAATGAAGAGATTGACAGACTAGACCTCTTGGACATTTTCAGAGTCCTTCACCCCCAAAAAACTGGAATACACCTTCTTTTCAAATCCACATAACACATACTCAAGGATACACCACATGTTAGGCCACAAAGACAGCATCAAAAAATTCAAGAGCATCGAAATCATCCCAAGTATCTTCTCAGACCACAGTGGAGTAAAACTAACATTTAACAAAGAACAGAAAATTATTAAAAGTCACAGAATTTGTAAACTAAACAGTGTACTCCTTAAGAACCATTGGGTCAGAGATTCACTCAAGCAGGAAATTCAAATGTTCCTGGAAACAAATGAAAATGAAGACACTACCTATCAAAATATTTGGGACACGGCTAAAGCAGTACTGAGAGGGAAACTTACAGCCATACAATCACATATTAAACACCAAGAAAAAGCTCAAATGAATAACCTTACTGCATACCTCAAGGACTTAGAAGAAGAGGAACAAAGGAACCCTAAAGCAACCAGAAGGACAGAAATCACTAAAATTAGAGCAGAAATAAACAACATCGAAAATAAAAGAACCATACAAAAGATCAATGAATCCAAATGTTGATTCTTTGAAAGATTAAACAAAATTGACAAACCCCTAGCCAGACTCACCAAACAAAAAGAGAGAAGACTCAAATTAATAGAATTGTAAACGATGGAGGAGATATCACAACTGACACCACAGAAATCCAGAGAATCCTGCAGAACTTCTATAAAGAACTATACGCCACCAAGCTAGAGAATCTGGAAGAAATGGAACAATTCCTAGAAGCGTATGCCCTTCCAAAACTGAACCAAGAAGAACTACAAATTATAAATGCACCAATCACAGACAAAGAAATTGAAACCGTTATTAAGAATCTCCCCAACAACAAAAGTCCTGGACCAGATGGCTTCAAAAACGAATTCTACAAAACTTTCAGGAAAGAGTTAGTACCCATGCTTCTTAAGCTTTTCCATAAGATTGAAGAAACAGGAATACTCCCTTCCACCTTCTATGAAGCCAAAATCACCCTGATACCAAAAGCTGATAGGGACAGAACAAAAAAGGAAAACTACAGACCAATATCTCTGATGAACATAGATGCCAAAATATTAAACAAGATCTTGGCCAACCGGATACAGCAACATATCAAAAAGATTCATCCCAGCACTCCAAGGCTGGTTCAACATCCGTAAGTCAATCAATGTCATTCACCACATCAATAAAAGCAAAGCAAAAACAACATGATTATCTCAATAGATGCAGAGAAAGCCTTTGACAAAATCCAACATCCGTTCATGCTCAAAACTCTACAAAAAATGGGAATAGATGGGAAATTCCTC
This sequence comes from Erinaceus europaeus, assembly GCF_950295315.1. Lineage (NCBI taxonomy): Eukaryota > Metazoa > Chordata > Mammalia > Eulipotyphla > Erinaceidae > Erinaceus > Erinaceus europaeus. The sequence goes on along the minus strand of NC_080166.1, from coordinate 22,725,592 downwards.
AAGATAGTGGAGTCTATATATAGCAAACCTACAGCCAACATCATACTTAATGGACAGAAGCTGAAAGCATTCCCCCTCAGATCGGGGACTAGACAGGGCTGTCCACTGTCACCGTTACTCTTCAACATAGTATTGGAAGTTCTTGCCATAGCAATCAGGCAAGAGACAGAAATCAAAGGAATACAGATTGGAAGGGAAGAAGTCAAGCTCTCACTATTTGCAGATGATATGATAGTGTACATAGAAAAACCTAAAGAATCCAGCAGAAAACTACTGGGAGTTATTAGGCAATATAGCAAGGTATCAGGCTACAAAATCAATGTACAAAAATCATTGGCATTAATTTATGCAAACACTAAATCTGAAGAAGAAGACATCCAGAAATCACTCCCCTTTAATGTTTCAGCAAAATCAAATACCTAAAAATAAAGTTGACCAAAGAAGAAAAGACTTATATAATGAAAACTATGAGTTTCTACTCAAGGAAATAGAAACTGATACCAAGAAATGGAAAGATATCCCATGCTCATGGATTGGAAGAATAAATATCATCAAAATGAATATTCTCCCCAGAGCCATATACAAATTTAATGCTATACCCATCAAAGTTCCACCAAGCTTCTTTAAGAGAATAGAACAAACACTAAAATCATTTATCTGGAACCTGAAAACACCTAGAATTGCCAAAACCATCTTGAGGAAAAGAAACAGAAATGGAGGCATCATACTCCCAGACCTTAAACTGTATTATAAAGCCATCATCACCAAAACAGCATGGTACTGGAACAAAAATAGGCACACAGACCAGTGGAACAGAATTGAAAGCCCAGAAATAAATCCCCACACCTATGGACATCTAATCTTTGATAAGGGGCCCCAAAGGATTAAATGGAAGAAGGAGGCTCTCTTCAATAAATGGTGCTGGGAAAACTGGGTTCTAACATGCAAATGAAATTGAACCACTTTATTTCACCAGAAACAAAAATCAAATCCAAATGGATCAAAGACCTAGATGTCAGACCAGAAACAATCAAATACTTAGAAGAAAACATTGGTAAAACATTTTCCCACCTACACCTCAAGGACATCTTTGATGAATCAAACCCAATTGCAAGGAAGACTAAAGCAGAAACACACCAGTGGGACTACATCAAATTGAAAATCTTCTGCACAGCCAAAGAAAATATTAAACAAACAAAGGGACCCCTAACAGAATGGGAGAAGATCTTCACATGCCATACATCAGACAAGAAAATAATCACCAAATATATAAAGAGCTCAGCAAACTTAGCACCCAAAAAGCAAATGACCCCATCCAAAAATGGGCAGAGGATATGAAAAAAAACATTCACCTCAGAGGAGATCCAAAAGGCTAACAAACATATGGAAAACTGCTCTAGGTCACTGATTGTCAGAGAAATGCAATTAAGATAACACTAAGATACCACCTAACTCCTGTAAGAATAGCATACATCAAAAAGGACAGCAGCAACAAATGCTGGAGAGGTTGTGGGGACAGAGGAACCCTTTTACATTGCTGGTGGAAATGTAAGTTGGTACAGCCTCTGTGGAGAGCAGACTGGAAAACTCTCAGAAGGCTAGACATGGACCTTCCATATGATCCAGCAATTCCTCTTCTGGGGTTATACTCCAAGGACTCCTTAACACCCAACCAAAAAGAGGTGTGTACTCCTATGTTCATCGCAGCACAATTCATAATAGCTAAAACCTGGAAGCAATCCAGGTGCCCAACAACAGATGAGTGGCTGAGAAAGCTGTGGTATATATTCAATGGAATACTATGCAGCTATCAAGAACAATGAACTCACCTTCTCTGACCCATCTTGGACAGAGCTAGAAGGAATTATGTTAAGGGAGCTAAGTCAGAAAGGTAAAGATGAGTATGGGATGATCCCACTCATCAACAGAAGTTGAGTAAGAAGATCTGAAAGGGAAACTAAAAGCAGGACCTGACCAAATTGTATATAGGGCACCAAAGTAAAAGCCCTGTGGTGAGGGGTAGACATGCAGCTTCCTGGGCCAGTGGGGGGTGGGAGTGGGTGGGAGGGATGGGTCACAGTCTTTTGGTGGTGGGAATAGTGATTATGTATACTCCTAGTAAAATGTAGTCATATAAATCACTAGTTAAATAATATGAGGGGGAATATTAATTGTATGTCTTGAAGTTTTTTAAAATACAGACTGAGTCTTTTTAATATATAGGCTGTGTATTTGATAGGTGGACTCTCTTAAAAGCCTAGACCAAGTAGATGAGAAGCAACCAATAGCACAGCTATATACAAGATACTGGTTACTGTACAGCAAACCATAACAAAAGGACTTTTCAAAGTTGACCCAATTACCAAATAATGTGATGATAACATTAACTATCGATTGTCTTTTTGAACCCTAAGACAGCAGGAACCTCACATCTCCACTATAGAGCCCCTACTTCCCCCAGTCCTGGAACCCTTGGATAGAGCCCACTTTCCAGTATGCCTCTCCCAATCCATATCAAATAATACTGCATCTGCCGATCACAACCTAATCAATGCAACAATGGCCACCTCAACATGCTTTACTTCAGACTATGTCCAGAGACTTCACTTGTGGAATGACAACACTTCAGCTTCATTACTCAGGTGAGACCTTTCCTTTCTTAGTACACTCTAATTCCATCTTGGGTGGTTCACTTTCTAACAAAGTCCCATAACCTAGATATACACCAGTTTCTGTGAGAGAGAGCTTATGTTCACACGTATCCATAAACTACTGCAAAATATATACCTGAAAGCAGAAGTACACTAGAGTTTGCAGTGAATATACCCCTAACACTTCCTTTCCACTATTCCAAGTTTTGGGTCCATGATTGCTCAACAATTTGTTTGGCTTTCTATGTTAACTCTCTTTTCAGTCACCAGGTTCCAGATGTCATCAGTGTGCTGGCCAGGCTTCCCTGGCTGAAAACCCCACCAATGTGTCCTGGAGCTCTGCTTCCCCAGAAACCTACCCTACTAGTTAAAGAGAGAGGCAGACTGGGAGTATGGACAGACCAGTCAATGCCCATGTTCAGCGGGGAAGCAATTACAGAAGCCAGACCTTCCACCTTCTACAACCCACAATGACCCTGGGTCCATGCTCCCATTGGATAGAGAGTGGGAAAGCTATCTGGGGAGGGGGTGGGATATGAAGATTGGGTGGTGGGAATTGTGTGGAGTTGTACCCCTCCTACCCTATGGTTTTGTTAATTTATCCTTTCTTAAAGTAAATATACAACTAAAAAAGGAAAAATGATATATTGACATAGATATCTGTGTAATTAAGGACAATATTTTAGTCAAATTAAATTATTATATGGTCAATATGCACTAAAAGAAACAAGAAATTAGCAAGCATCAGGTTTGTAATATATATATATATATATATATATATATATATATATATATATATATTCTTGCTGGGTTTTGATGTCTGTATGATGAAGCACTGCTCCTGATGGCCCTTTTTCCCCTTCTTTTATTTTTGGTACAAACTAAGCAAAGGCAAGATGGTAGGTCAATAAACACAGGGAGAAATGCAGAGGGAGAAACACCTGTGTTGCTGCTTTACCACCCTTGGAGCTTCTTTCATGCAGGTGAGGATTGTAGCCTAGAATCCTTCTCCTTAGCACATCATAATGTGTAACTCTATGTTAGGTCCTTAAAATAACTTTTTTAAAAGATGTTGGTTTATTGTATTTTATCCAGTAATGAATATGGTCTCAGGATAAATTAAAGTACTTGCCTAGTTACTTGCAGTTTTTCATATCCAGATATAGCATGTGTGTTTGTGTTCAAATGATGATGATGATAATTTTGATTATTGATTTAGTAATGATTTACAAGATCGTAAGATAATAGGGGCATAATTACACACAGTTCCCACCACAATAATTTTTTGCCGTATTCCCTCCTTTGGAGTCTTCCCTATTCTTCTTTTTTAAAAAAATTTTATTTATAAAAAAGAAACACTGACAAAAACGTAGGATAAGAGGGGCACAACTAACTCCACACAATTCCCACCACCAGAATTCTGTATTCCCTTCCCTCCCCTGATAGGTTTCCTATTCTTTAACCCTCTGGGAATATGGGACTGGGGTCATTATGTGATGCAGAAGGTGGAAGTTCTGGCTTCTGCCATTGCTTCCCTGCTGAACATGGGCATCGGCAAGTCGATCCATACTGCCAGCCTGTCTCTTCTCTTTCCCTAGTGGGGTGGGGCTCTGTGAAAGTAGGGCTCCAGGACACATTGGTGGGGGCATCTGCCCAGGGGATTCTGGTTAGCACTATGGTAGCATCTGGAACCCAATGGTTGAAAAAAAGAGTTAACATATAGGGCTGAACACACTGTTAACTAATCATGAACCTAAAGGCTGGAAAAGTTCATGTGAAGTGTTCGGGGGGGGTCTCCATTTTGTAGATAGTAGTCCTATTTTAGGTATATTCCAAAGGGCTCATGACTTCACTAGTTTTTTCCTGAGCCTGACATCTGATATGCAGGTAGGCCCAAGTTATTGTCTGGGGAGATGATGTCATGGCTAGAAAAAGGGCTAGACAGTTGTATCAGGGAAGAGAGTAGCTCCCAAATATGGGAAAGGGGTATAAATATTGTTGACTGTAAACGCCATCAACTTGATCTGGGGACCATATTCAGCATAGGAACCTATGTAACCTATGAATCCCTGTAGGTCTGAAAATGCATTCTGTGGTCATGAGTAGGAAAGTTCCAAGCTGCCCCAATTTCAGACTTCCGTATTCTTTATTGTTTTGAGAGTATGGGGCAAAATTCTTTTTTTGGGGGGGGGGGGTTGGGGGAGGATGCAGAAAGTGAAAGTTCTTTCTTGTATAATTGCTTCTCCTTTGGATATGGGCATTTTCAGGTTGATCCATAACCTCATGAAGAGATGAGAATGCAGGATGCATTGGTTATATTATCAGTCCAGCGAAGTCAGGTTGGACTTCTGCATCTTGGTGGCTGAAAAGAGGTAAGATATAAAGCAGGTTAAATATTTAATAAAAAATAATCAAAATTAGAAATAGAGCAGATGAAATTAGTGGTCTTCTGGTGGGAAGAAGCTAAGAAATCTCTTTAGGTATGTTCCATGGGGCCCAACATTTTAGAATGTTTACGAGTTTGATACTTACCATGTAGGTGAATTAAAAGTATTTTCTGGGAAGATGGTGTTAGAGTTGAGAATAGGGCTAGAAAGAAAAATCAGGGCAGAGGATAGTTCCCTGTCCTGAAGAAAGTATTTAAATACAGTTTTCTGTTTACCCCATCATTCTGACCTAAGGTCCTGTATAACATCTGAGTTTCTGGTAGTCTGAGCTCCAGTTCATGGTCATAGCTCGGAATAATCTAGAATGCACTCAGTTCACTACCAGTCTTTCTTGAGTGGCAGAATAGGATGATCCAGCTACGCTTCAGAGAGTGGGGCAGTTTCTGCCATTTCTACTTTATAGTAAGGGCAGTCTGGAGAGGCCCACAAGAAGGCTTATGATGATATAAGGCCAAGAGACTGGCTCACATATTGATGGCATTTTTGGTCAATACCAGGCCCCTGCATCATCTGGGGATCTAGTCAAAGAATCATTGTATTCTCACAAAGACATGATGCACCTAGACCACTAGTAGATCCCTCTCTCCACCATCACTGGTCACATCTGACAAGAATGTATTGAAATTATTTTGTAGGCAAAGTATCCCCCTGAAGGGTCAGTTTTGTGGTGTTCTGAACACCATTTCCTCACACTCTGGAGCAGTCTCTTGTCTACTGTGGAATACAATGTCCTCTTAAAATTCTTGTGTTACAGCACAGTATTTGCATGACTTAGTCTTGAAAGGTCCCATGTTTAATCTGCAATAAACCCCCAAGACAGCACTGAAGAATACCCTGGTATTTCCTTTTCTCTGTGTCTGTCTTTCACCGTGGGAAAAAAAATATGAAATTTTGATATAAAACGTACACTGACTTTCTAATATCTAACACCTTGGATTTTATCTGATTTTAGAGACTGGATATCCAAGGGAAAAAATAAGTTAATATTAGGTCATCATTGTGGGTCCAGGTGCAATATATTGGTATCCAGATAAGTGATAATATTCATGGAGATTCACCCAAGTTGCACATATAAAAGGTGATGGGCACTATTGTTTTCATTAGTTTTTACTATAGATTGTTTCACAGCTGTGTGATGATCTCATAACTCTTTCATAAAAAATAAATTAAAAACACATAGTGGCCTAGAATGAATGTTGTGACTAGAGCTCTGGACTTTTCAGTGTCAGCTCCTAAATTCAGTCCTTAACATTGTGTTTGGCAGAGGGATGATTTAGTACTCACTCTCCACACACTCTTAGTCTTCAATAAGTATATAAAATCTTGAAAGAAAGATGGAAGAAATAAAAAAAAACTAAAACTATTTAATTAAAACCTCCCAGTAAAGGGGAAAGTCAATGGTGCCTGAACACCCCAGGAACTATACGAATATAAAATGGAATACTACAGTCATTAGGTAACAGTCTCTGGTTATTGCATGACAGGCATGGCTGACCAGATTTCTTTCTGGGAGGAAAGTTGAAATAATGAAGCAAACTATGTGTTACTCATGGCTCTCGAATTGTGACCATTTCCAACTGATAACTAGGGAACTGGAATTTATATAGAGCAAAGAAGTTTGTCTCGGCTTAGTATCTTCTATTTCCACCTATTCTAACTGCTGCTTTGTAGTTAATTTATTTTCACGAGTTTTAAGAAAATCCTGGGAGTTGGGCTGTAGGGCAGCGGGTTAAGCGCAGGTGGCGCAAAGCACAAGGACCGACATAAGGATCCCGGTTCGAACCCCGGCTCCCCACCTGCAGGGGAGTCTCTTCACAGGCGGTGAAGCAGGTCTGCAGATGTCTATCTTTCTCTCCTCCTCTCTGTCTTCCCCTCCTCTCCCCATTTCTCTCTGTCCTATCCAACAACGACAACAACAATAATAACTACAACAATAAAACAACAAGGGCAACAAAAGGGAATAAATAAATAAAATAAATATTAAAAAAAAAGAAAATCCTTTGTCTATTTTTTTGTTGTTGTTGTCTCCTGTGCTTCACCACTCAGAATTTGGTTTTTGCTTGTTTGTTTGGAGAGAGAGAGAGAGGGACAGAGAGAGAGACAGAGAGACACAGAGAGAGAGAAAATCAAGAATAACACTAGGGATAGGACAGTGGCATACCTGGTTGAGTGCACATGTTATAAAAGGACATGGGTTCAAACCTCCAGTTCCCACTTGCAGGGGGAATATTTCAGAACCTATTGCACTTTCTTAGTCTATCTCAGTCTTCCGCTTCATTCTCAGTTTTTCTCTGTGTCTACCCCCCTGAAAATGAATAAACAAAATACTAAAAAATAAAAGGTTAAAAAAAATTGAAACCATAACTTTGAAAATTATTCCAGGGTAGTTGGGAATTGGGGCCAGGTTCAAACCCGGATCATGAACAAGGAGATATATGTGTGTGTGTGTGTGTGTGTGTGTGTGTGTGTGTGTGTGTGTGTGTGTGTGTGTGACTTAAAAACATTGAGTTTTTATTTGAGAGAGGGAGTGGGGGTATAGGGAGAGATAGAGATAGAGATAGAGAGAGGAGAGGGAGAGGGAGAGGGAGAGAGAGAGAGAGAGAGAGAAGAGAGAGAAATAGATTGAACCACAGTAGCATTCTAGTACACATAATATGGAGATCAAACTTGGGATCTCATGTCTGAGAGTCTAAAGCCCTATTTACTGCACCACCTCCTGGATTTGAACTCTTTTCTGAAGACTTCCCAGAACTGCTTATCCCTCTGTCAGTTTGGCACTCTTTGTTGTCTGGGTTGGACCTCTTCTTATGATTTATACTGAGAAATACCAATTTCTTCTCTGGTTGAATATAGTGTTGCTAAAACATTTAAAGTTTCAAGGGGCCAGGAGTTAGTTCACTTAGTATATCACAATTAAACATGCCTAAGACCCTGGGTTCTAAGTCTGACACCATATGGGAACACCTTGAGTGATACTTAACAGAGTTCCATACTTGGTGAAGTAGTATGGTGATGTCTTCCCCTCTCATTCTCCTGTTACTTACAGTCATATACGTTGAAAAAAATACGTATATTGGGAGGTCATTTATTGGTAATATAACTCATGAGTTAGGCTCTGGGCCAATTTTACTGAAAAAAAAAAAACTCAATTGGCAGAAAAAATCAGATGAGAATAATTCCACAAGTAAAGAGACACCATTATTAAAATTTGTATGAAACTTTAATATACTATTATTTTTGAGAAAATATGCCTAGCTTTATTTGAAGTGATTAAATGATTAGAGCATTGGATTCAAAAGCAAAAGGTCTACAGATTGGTCCCTTGTATTGTATATGCCAGAGTGATACTCTGTTTATTTCTCTATATTTATATCGACTCATTCTTTTCTCTATCAAATAAATAAATCTTTAAAAGTGACTATAAAATTTAACCTTCATTTTACACTTCTCAAATTTCTTAATTAAATATGCTGAAAAAATATAAGCAGTTGCAAGGTACAATAATTATTGCCTGATTCATATGGAATAGTGTTTTGTTTTTATTTATTCATACTATAAATACTTATAAAAGAGGAGATGACATTACCTTTCATCATATTTTTTTATTCCAAAGTGATCAGACATCATTTCACTTCTGAGAAATGTAAATGTTCTAGAAAGTCAGATTTAATTCTATCCTGTATGTATCACTACAACTTAGACATCTTAAAGATGTGTAAAGAGTACTAATAGATAATCCCCACACACGTAAGGGTTGTTTTTACTGCTTCTCATACATTTGAAAGTTTGGAATATTTATATGTTCATGCTTTCTAAATTATAACAAAATGAACAATCTATACTGAAAAGAATCTCAAACTTAGAATTGCTGAATAAACATGAAATAAAATACTTTGGTTAATAAAAGACTTCATTAATATTCAAAAGTTGATCTTAAAGAGTAAAATGCATTTGATTGCTTCTCTGTGATAATGCTGGCAGTTTTCACTGTTTCTTATTACTTCGCTATAAAAGCTAAGATAGTCAAGTGAAAGGTACAAAGTTGGAAATACCCACACAGTCTTCGTTGGAATGGATTTAGATTTCATTACACATCAAACTGTGTATAATAATGAATAGAATAGTTTACAGTAGCAAAGACCAATCACAAAAAAGGTGTTGGTTACCCTCTCAAGTTGGCAAATCTTTTGCATACTCAATGCAGTAAGAATTGTGTATTCTCTCTTAGATATTAGGCTGCTTTGTCATGTGTCCTCACCTCCCCCCCCCCCAGGATCCAGTAGCCCATTCCTTTAATTTAATGAACACATTAAAGAACAGTCTGATGTTTTTTCTCTCTCTCTCTCTCATATATATATTGCCTCCAGGGCTATTACTGTGGCTAGGTGCCTGCACTGTGAATCTACTGTACCTGGAAGCCATTTCCCCCCCTTTGTTGGCCTTGCTGTTTATCATTGCTGTCGTTAATATTATTTGTTGTTATTACTATCGTTGTTGTTGATAGGACAGAGAGAAATCGAGAGAGGAGAGGAAGACAGAGGGGGGAGAGAAAGATAGACATTTGCAGACCTGCTTCACTGCCTGTGAATTGATCAACCTACAGGTGAGGATCAGGAGGCTTGAACCCGGATCTTTATCCCGGTCTTTCCACATCGTGCCATGGGCACCGAACCTGCTGCACTACAACTCCCCTGCCCCCTCTCTTCTTTTTTCTTTAACAAAACACTCATCAAATAAGAGAGAATAAGAACATCACTGTGACACATGCAGTACTGGGGATCAGGTTTGGTACCTCATGATTACCAGTACAGTGCTTAATCCATTATGCCACCTCCAGGGCAACCCCATACATTTTTTCGTTTTCTTCTTTTTTTATATTTATTTATTCCCTTTTGTTGCTCTTGTTGTAGTTATTGTTGTTATTGTTACAGAGAGAAATGGAGAGAGGAGGGCAAGACAGAAAGGGGGAGAAAGGAGAGAAAGACAGACAACTGCAGACCTGCTTCACCGCTTGTGAAGTGACTCCCTGCAGGTGGGGAGCGGGGGCCTCGAAGCAGGATCTTTACTCTGGTACTTGGCTTTGTGCCATGTGCGCTTAACCAGCTGTGCTACCGCAGGAATCCTCTTCTTTTTTTTTCTTTCTTTTTTTTTTTTTTTTTGTGTGTGGGGGGTAATGGTTTACAGAAAATCAGATTATGACGCATGTATAACATTTCTCAATTTTTCTTCCCACCCGCATTTTTATTGAACAGAGCAGAGTGCAACTGAGAGGAGAAGGGAGAATTGAGGAGAGAAAGGTACCTGCTGACTTCCTTCATTACGTGTGAAACTATTCCCTGCATGTGGGGAGCAAAGGGCTCGAACTGGAATCCTTGAACAGGTCCTTGTGCTTTGAACTATGTGCGCTTAACAGAGTACACTGCTGTTAGGCCCCCTTTTGCTTCCTTACTCTCTTTTTCCTTCCTTCCTTCCTTCCTTCCTTCCTTCCTTCCTTCCTTCCTTCCTTCCTTCCTTTCTTCCTTTCTTCCTCTCTTTTCCTTTCTCTTCTATTAGATAGGACAGAAAAATTTAAAGAGGAAGGGTGGAATAGAGAGGAAGAGAGAAAGATGGACACCTACAAACCTGCCTCACCACTTGTGAAGTGTCCACCTTGAAGGCACACAACCAGGGACTTGAACCCAGATCCTTATGAGGGTCCTTGCACTTAGCACTATTTGGTGTGCCACCTCCTGGGCTCTAGATTTGTCAATTTTCTGCAAAACACTCTTACTACTAGCCAAAGTCCTCCTCCACAATCAATCACAAGGATCTGAAAGCCCCTCACCCCCAAAAGGTCTTTACTTTGTTTCAATAAGTCAAACCCAGTTCAGGTTCTACTTTGTGTTTACGCTTTCCGATATCATTTCACAACTGCTATCTGTTAGTGAGATCATCCTGTATTCATCTTTCTCTTTCTGGCTTAATTCACTTAATATAATTTCTTCAAGCTCCATCCAAGCTGAAGTGAAAAAGTTGAATTTATCATTCATAATAGCTGAGTACTATTTCACTCTGTGTGTGTGTGCATGTGTGCGTGTGTGTGTGTGTGTGTGTGTGTGTGACAACTTTCTTAGTCACTCATCTGTTGCTGGACATATAGGTTGCTCCCAGGTTTTGACTATTACACGTTGTTTTGCTATGAACATAGGCATGCACAGATGTATATGAAACAACATTATAGGGCCACTTTAATCAAACCTGCATGGTCCTGGAAGAACTTTAAACACACTGGCCAATTGATAGACCAGAAAGAAGCCTCCACACACCTATGGACATCTAATGTTTGACAAGTAAGCCCAAACTATTATATGGAGAAATTAGTCTCTTAAAGAAATGGAGTTTGGAAAATGGGGTTGATACATGCAAATAATGAAACTGAACCACTACATCTTACCACACACAAATTTAAAATCTACATGGATCAATGACATGAATGCTAAACCAGAAACTATGAAATACTTAGAAATATTGACAGAACTCTTTTCCATCTAACTTCTTTTTTTTTCTTTTTTTTGTGAATTCTTTTTTTTTTTAATTTTTTATTTAAGAAAGGATTAGTGAACAAAAACATAAGGTAGGAGGGGTACAACTCCACACAATTCCCAACACCCAATCCCCATAACCCATCCCCTCCCATGGTAGCTTTCCCATTCTCTAGCCCTCTGGGAGCATGGACCCAGGGTCATTGAGTGTTGCAGAAGGTAGAAGGTCTGGCTTCTGTAATTGATTCCCTGCTGAACATGGGCATTGACTGGTTGGTCCATACTCCCAGTCTGCCTATCTCTTTCCCTAGTAAGGTGTGTCTCTGGGGAAGCTGAGCTCCAGGACACATTGGTGGGGTCTTCAATCCAGGGAAGCCTAGCCAGCATCCTGGTGGCATCTGGAACCTGGTGATTGAAAAGAGAGTTAACATATGAGGCCAAACAATTTGATGAGAAATCATGGATCCCAAGCTTGGAATAGTGGAGAGGAAGTGTTAGGGAGGTACTCACTGCAAACTCTAGTGTACTTCTGCTTTCAGGTATATATTTTGCAGTAGTTTATGGATACGTGTGCACATAAGCTCTCTCTCACAAAAACTGGTGTATATCTAGATTATGGTTTGCTGTACAGTACCCAGTATCTTGTATATAGCTGTGCTATTGGATGCTTCTAATCTACTTGGTCTAGGCTTTTGAGAGAGTCCGCATATCAAATACATAGCCTATATATTAAAATGATTCAGTTTGTCTTTTGAGAAACTTTGAGACATACAATTGATTTCCCCCTCTCATATTAACTAACTACTGATTTATATGTCTACATTTTGCTAGGAGTGTACATAAACACCATTCCCACCACCAAAGGACTGTGACCCATCCCTCCCGCCCACTCCCACCCCCCACTGGCCCAGGAAGCTACATGTCTACCCCCTCACCACTGGGTTTTTACTTTGGTGCCCTACTTACAATTTGATCAGGTCCTGCTTTTAGTTTCCCTTTCAGATCTTCTTAGCTTCTGTTGATGAGTGGGATCATCCCATACTCATCTTTATCTTTCTGACTTAGTTCACTTAACATAATTCCTTCTAGCTCTGTCCAAGATGGGTCAGAGAAGGTGGGTTCATTGTTCTTGATAGCTGCATAGTATTCCATTGTGTATATATACCACAGCTTTCTCAGCCACTCATCTGTTGTTGGGCACCTGGGTTGCTTCCAGGTTTTAGCTATTATGAATTGTGCTGCTATGAACATAGGAAGGAGTACACACCTCTTTGTGGTTGGGTGTTATGGAGTCCTTGGGGTATAACCCCAGGAGAGGAATTACTGGGTCATATGGAAGGTCCATGTCTAGCCTTCTGAGAGTTTTCCAGTCTGCTCTCCACAGAGGCTGTACCAATTTACATTCCCACCAGCAATGTAAAGGGTTCCTCTGTCCCCACATCCTCTCCAGCATTTGTTGCTGCTGTCCTTTTTGATGTATGCCTTTCTTACTGGAGTGAGGTGGTATCTTAGTGTTGTCTTAATTTGCATTTCTCTGACAATCAGTGACCTAGAGCAGTTTTCCATATGTTTGTTAGCCTTTTGGATGTCCTCTGTGGTGAATGTTTTGTTCATTTCTTCTGCCCATTTTTGGATGGGGTCATTTGCTTTTTTGGTGCTAAGTTTGCTGAGCTCTTTATATATTTTGGTGATTAGTTTCTTGTCTGATGTATGGCATGTGAAGATCTTCTCCCATTCTGTGAGGGGTCTCTCTGTTTGTTTAATAGTTTCTTTGGATGTGCAGAAGCTTTTCAATTTGATGTAGTCCCATCGGTTTGTTTCTGCTTTAGTCTTCCTTGCAGTTGGGTTTGATTCATCAAAGATGTCCTTGAGGTGTCTTCCCTTCCTCTCTCCATTTCTCTCCGTCCTATCCAACAATGGCAACATCTAAAATCACAATAATAATAACCACCACAACAATAAAAAACCAACAAGGGCAACAAAAGGGAATAAACAAATAAATATTTAAAAAGTTAAAAAAAGATAATCTGTATGTACTAAGTGGTGTTCATTGTTCAGTGGTAAGTACATTAGCTCAATTTGTGTTTTTGCATTTAATTCAGTTTAATGTAACTAAGTTGAAAAACATTTTTATTTGTTAATAAGTATAATACTATTATGTATTATGATATTAGTATCATAGAATTTGGAAGGACATTTGCCTGTGTCTGCAGTATTTTGCAAGAGCTTTAAATTTATAGGTATTAACTCTTCCTTGAAAGTTTTGTAGAACTCATTTATAAACCTATCTGGTTTGCGACTGCTATTGTTGAGAAATTTCCTGTGAACCTAAAATAATATTATTATATGAGATATCTACTTATTTACTTTTTTTACATGACCACAAAGCACTGATCAGTTCTGGCTTATGATGGTGTGTGTAATTGAATTTGGGATTGCAGAAACTCAGGTCTGAGAGTCTCTTTGCATAAGTACTATCTACCCCTACCTATACTTAGTTTGTTTTCATCTATTCCTCAATAAATAAATAACACATGTGAAGAAATGACTGATCTTAGAACTGAGACAGGAAATAAATAAACTGGGAGCATCTTGTACCGCTAAAGTAAAACATTACTCATAATAAGAATATATGATATGATGACAGTTTGTCAAAAAAGCACAGAGACAAATTAAAAGTCATGTCATAATCAAAAATTGGAAAATTTGAGCAACAAAGTAACATAGTCTTTTAATTATAACAATAAGTTATATATAAATATACATATATATATATATATATATATATACAAAAGTTCTAATTAATATAAGGAAGTGATTCAATAAACACATTGTGAGCAACAGATAATAATTCCATGGAGGTAAAATTCAAATTATTAGTACATTTTCAAATGTCAATGAGGTGAAACATAAATATTTATTTTTTAATGTGGACTATGTTTAATAACTTCATTCCAAAAAGTATCATATAGAATAAAGGTCTGGGGAAGGTTTATTTAACAGTGGAAAACCTGATAGACACCATGAGTAACACCAGTAGTGTTCATATACATTTATAAAGTTATTGTCATATGTAACCTTAGCATATAATGCAATAGCAATTCTACGATTTTCTCTTCAAAAATCATAACTCCAGGCCAACAGTGAGATAACCATTTGAAAAGTTCTATCTGAGATATTTATTCTAAAGACACATTATTTTAAAATATTTTGATTTCTTTATCATTGGATAAAAACAGATATAAATTGAGAGGGGATGGAGAGAGTTGAAGAGAAAGAAAGATAACTGCAGCCCTGCTTCACCACATCTGAAGCTTTCCCTCTGACAGATGGTGACTGGGGCCTTAAACCTTGTTCTTTGCACACTTTAATGTGAGCACTTAACCAGCTACACCACCACTTGACTCCTACAACCATTTTATTCATTAGAAAAAGCAAAAAAACAAAAACAAACAAAAAACATGTCAGCTAATTTTTTTGATGACTCTGCTGCATAATGGCAGTGCAATTCTTCATTTCTATAGATTATTCACGGCTGTGCTTATCATAGTGTTGCTTTTATAATTTTAAAAGAAACACTACCATACAGTCAGATCGCAGCATGTATGACAACTAAAACATTCTATGACCAGGAACTAAGAAGACATTTTTTTTTCAAATCTTTGTTTTAATTGGTTATTTAATAGTGATTTACAAGATTATAAGATAATAGGGGTATGATGCTACACCGCCCCCCCACCACAGTTCTATGCCTCCAATCCTATGGGAAACCACTGTGTTTTGCCAAGGTCACAGATATGTGCTGCATATATGTAGTTCAAGTTCATATGTATCATGTCTCTGCAGTCTACATATGATTGAAGCCATCTGGTAGTTGGCCATCACTTCCCTGCTTACTTCACTAAGCACAATCACTGTCAGCTGCATTCATTTTGACCCAAAGGAGGCAATATAATATATATTTTTTAAATTGCTGTACAGTATATGCCCCATGACTTCATCTCCTCCTCCTTATTTATTATTTTTTCTAGTTATTTATTTATTTTATTTTTTAAACATTTATTTTTTAAAATATTTATTTATGTATTCCCTTTTTGTTGCCCTTGTTGTTTTTATTGTTGTAGTTATTATTGATGTCATTTTTGCTGGATAGGACAGAGAAAAATGGAGAGAGGAGGGGAAGTCAGAGAGAGGGAGATAAAGACAGACACCTGCAGACCTGCTTCACTGCCTGTGAAGCAACGCCCCTGCAGGTGGGGAGCTGGGGCCTCTAACCCGGATCCTTCTGCCAGTCCTTAGGCTTTGCGCCAGGTGCGCTTAACCTGCTGCGCTACCGCCAGACCTTTTTTTTCCTTTTCTTTCGCTTTTTTTTTTTTCTATTTATAAGACTCAGATGAGGGGGTTGGACAGTGACACACCAGGCTGAGTACACACCTTGCTTATAGGGAGGACATTTCACATGCAGTGAAGCAGGTCTCCTTGTGTATCTTTCTTCCTCTCTATCTCTTCCTCCTCTCTCAATTTCTTTTTCCTATCTAATAAAATAGAAATGGGGGGAAATGACCACTGGGAGTGTTGGATTTGTAGTGCTGGCACAAAACCCCAGAGATAACCATGGTGACAAAAAAAAACTTATTTAAATAAATTACTTTTATTTCAATTTTCAAACTTACCCCCTTACTCTATCAAATTATCCCTTATATTTTTCCAGATATTTTCAAATTTTAATCAGAAATTTTAAAATTCTTGCATCAGCGAAGAACATGGGTCATTTAGGCAAAGCTGGGTGACTCCATGTGGCAGTTGATACCTGTCATTGTTTATTTTTAAGGCCCGCTGTTATTCCAGGAAGACATAATTTCCAGAGAGCTTCATGGATTAAAAAGCTAAGCCACTGGTTTTTACAGCATATTTCTATGTAGAAATTTACTGAAGTAATACCACATGTGAATATAGGTTTGCCAAATTAATGACTGTTAAAGCAATGACAGTAATGTCCAGGAGAGTGACTATCGGTGTGCTATAAGGCCCCAAGATGAGTCTTCTTTTTTTTTTTTTCATAAAAGACAACTAAGGGAAGTATAAATGCATCTTTACTGATACTTATCTTTGAATATGACTGGTTAACAGTTGACTGGAGGATACATTACTTGACAGAAAGATTTGCTTGAATTTCATCATCCCCACACATATGCGGCACTTTTGATGGCACTTTTGATAACTCACCCATCCATGGCCCCAATAGAGTGAGATGCATCCTGAGGTGTGGAAGCTAGATCTGAAGTATACACAGATGGAGGGAGTTATTGTTATTATTATTATTACTATTATTGTTTTGGATGCTCACATTGCTTATGATAAGAACTTGTTAACTTAGACACAAGAGGGAGCTATGTTCAAAGAAACTGGCCAGCCTCATGCAGCGCACCTTGCAAGAAAATGTAAATGTTTGACAAAATTATAAGTCAATGCTCAGGTGAGCTGTTGCTGGTTCTGCTATGAGAGGGCATTCTTGCCAGTTCAACACATGGTAAATCATCACTGATATGTGTGGACAATTACTCAACCTGCCAAGACTACATGCCAAACTTGAGTTTGGACAATGTAACTTATACCTTTGAGTTTCAAAAATCACATTATGATTTGCTTTGAATGTGGCATTGCCGTCCTTCATGAATTCATTCTTGAAACCAACTCAACTCATAGCAATATGATGCCAGATTTATGATGTGATCTTTAACCTTACCCAGAGCACTGCAACAGGCCGAGAATAGATAGCAGGCGTCTATAGGTTACAGTGGGTCCGCTAATGCCACATACAGTGTGATCATTTCAGCCAAGATTTAGTTTTAAATCTTCTTTTGCATTTAGCAAAATCTTTAGAAACTTGTAATTAATGAAAACAGATGATAAATCAATCTTCACAAATTAAATTTTCCTATACAACTTTCATACAAATCAAGAAGCATAAATATTTCTAGCTTACAAGAAAAACCTTCTAGCCTTTATGTTTCTCCAAGTAACCTTCTTCTGATTCTTAACAGAAAATATTTGTTATTTACATTATTCTAACTTTATAAAACTAGGAAATACAAGAAAAACGTATTGTCTTTCAAGATTACCTCTAATATATTATCTCAGCCACCCTATTTTATGGAACAAACAGTACTGGTGATCATAGCTTAGAGTGGTCCAACAGAGGAAAACATTCTTGCTTTGAAGATAACTGACTTTCACTAATTTAATGTATTTTCTTGTTTTTCCAGGAAAGATAACTATTATCTTATTCTCATTTTACAAAATAACATTTTAACAGGTTATGATTCTTGATAATTTTTTCTCTGAGTCTGATTTTTTTGTTTTTTATTATATCTTTAAGTATTTATTATTGGTTAGAGACAGAGGTAAATTTAGAAGGGAGGGAAGGATAGAGAGGGAGAGAGACAGAGAAATATCTGCAGTCCTGTTTTACCACTAGTGAAGCTTTCTCCCTACAGGTGCGGACCAAGGGCTTGAACCTGGGTCCTATAGCACTGTAATGTGTGTGCTTAACCAGGTGCACCACCACCTGACCCCCCTTAATTTTTTTTGTAATCATCCATTTTTTTTCTAGTGCGTTCTTTTCATTAGACACTAACCTCTGTGTTTCAATTTAATTTGCTCCCACACACAGTGGCTCTAATTCAAGTCACCCCTCCCTCAGTATATTTGTTGACCCTTATCACATGTGTAGGATTGACAAATGTAGCCTTTAACAAAGCTATATTTTGCTTGCCCACTAGTTTTTTGTTCATTGTTATTTTTTGTTGTTGATGCCATATTGCCTTTCCAGTATGCCTTTGGTTTTCATCCCTATAATTTAGCTGCATTATTCATAATAGTCAAAGAGTAAAATTAGCTGAAATTTTCATAAAAAAGATTGCTAGATAAATAAATTATGGGAAATAAACTCCATCAAATACTATTCTGCAATTAAAAAAGTTAATAATGTCTCCATGAAGACAAAACTGATGATCTGGAGATGATTATGCTTAGAGGAGTAAGCAAAGAGGTGAAAGTTAACTATCAGGTATTTTCACTCATGTGGAATACAGAGAAATGGAACACCTGAATTTATTAACACACACACACACACACACACACACACACACACACACACACACACACACACACACATACACACACAAAGTTAACAGTCTCCAGAAGCTTGTGAAAGTTTTAAAAAGAAAAGTAGTGGTATTTTATAATAGATGTATTTATTTTGCAACCTAAGAACTTTTTAAAATTTATTTATAAAAAGGAAACACTGACAAAACCATAGGATAAGAGGGTACAACTCCACACAATTCCCACCACCAGAATTCCATATCCCACCCTCTTCCCTTGATAGCTTTTCTATTATTTTGTTTGGGTTTTTCTTTTACATTTTTTAATATTTATTTATTTCCTTTGTGTTGACCTTGTTGTTTTTATTGTTGCTGTATTTATTACTGTTGTTGATGTCATTGTTGTTGGATAGGACAGAGAGAAATGGAGAGAGAAGGGGAAATCAGAGAGGAGGAGAGAAAGAGACACCTACAGACCTGCTTCATGGCTTATGAAGTGACTCCTCTGCAGGTGGGGAGCCAGGGGCTCAAACCAGGATCCTCATGGTCCCTGAGATTTGCGCCACATGCACTTAACCCACTGCATTACCGTCGGACTCACTGCTTTTTTGTACTTTAACCCTCTGGGAGTATGGACTCAGGATCATTAAGGGGTGCAGAAAGTGGAAGGTTTGGCTTCTGTAATTGCTTCCCTGCTGAATACAGGTGGATCCATATTCCCAGCCTGCCTCTCTCTTTCCCTACTTGGGCGGGGTTCAAGCTCACATTCTGTGCTCATGAGTAGGAACGTTCCAAGCTGCCCCAATATAAGGACCCATCTTCCTCAGGTGTAGCATAGAGTATGTTGCCCAGCCTCCCAACAGAATATGCAACATTTTATTTTTATTTTTTTATTTAATAAAAGATTAATTAACAAAACCATAAGGTAGGAGGGGTACAACTCCACACAATTCCCACCACCCAATCTCCATAACCCACCCCCTCCCCTGATAGCTTTCCCATTCTCTAGCCCTCTGGGAGCATGGACCCAGGGTCACTGAGGGTTGCAGAAGGTAGAAGGTCTGGCTTCTCTAATTGCTTCCCCGCTGAATATGGGCATTGACTGGCCGGTCCATACTCCCAGTCTGCCTCTCTCTTTCCCTAGTAGGGTGGGTCTCTGGGGAAGCTGAGCTCCAGGACACATTGGTGGGGTCTTCAATCCAGGGAAGCCTGGCCAGCATCCTAGTGGCATCTGGAACCTGGTGACTGAAAAGAGAGTTAACATACGAGGCCAAAAAAATTGTTGAGCAATCATGGACCCAAAGCTTGGAATAGTGGAGAGGAAGTGTTAGGGAGGTACTCACTGCAAACTCTAGTGTACTTCTGCTTTCAGGTATATATTTTGCAGTAGTTTATGGATATGTGTGAACATAAGCTCTCTCTCACAGAAACTGGTGTATATCTAGGTTATGGGACTTTGTTAGAAAGTGAACCACCTGAGATTAAATTAGAGTGTACTGTGAAAGGAAAAGTCTCACCCGAGTAATGAAGCTGAAGGGTTGTCATTCCACACGTGAAGTCTCTGGACACAGTCTGAGGTGAAGCATATTGAGGTGGCAATTGTTGCGTTGGTTAGTTTGTGATCGGCAGATGCAATATTATTTGGTATGGATTGGGAGAGGCATACGGGAAAGTGGGCCCTATCCAAGGGTTCCAGCACTGGGGGAAGTAGGGGCTCAAAATTGTAAGTAGGGTATCAAAGTAAAAACCCTGTGGTGAGGGGTAGACATGCAGCTTCCTGGGCCAGTGGGGGGTGGGAGTGGGTGGGAGGGATGGGTCACAGTCTTTTGGTGGTGGGAATGGTGTTTATGTACACTCCTAGCAAAATGTAGACATATAAATCACTAGTTAATTAATATGAGAGGGGGAAAATCAATTGTATGTCTCAAAGTTTTTCAAAACACAAACTGAATCATTTTAATATATAGGCTATGTATTTGATATGCGGACTCTCTCAAAAGCCTATACCAGAATATGCAACATTTTCTACCATTATTAATCCAAGTAAAGGGCATGGTCCTATGGGGGAGTACAAAGGGGTTCTCTTTTGTTTTTCCTGATAGAGATGACCTATAAGAAGAATAGCTAGATACCTAAACTGTCAGTGAGAGAAATATCTTGAAGAATTTATAGCTGAATATTTTACTTCTTTTCATACAGCAATTGTATGGAGCGATAAACACCATTTTGATTAATTGGATGTTCTAAGTTATTTTAAGAATGTATAGTCAGGTTCTGGAACATGATAGGAAGACCTTGGGAAGAAGTGTCAGATTATTATGTGGAACAATGAGAAATGTTACACATGTACAAACTACTGTATTTTACTGTTGACTGTAAACCATTAATCCTCCAATGAAGAAAAAAATGTATTTAGTTAGTAAGTCATTATTTTGATATTGAGTTCCTTTTTAGAAGAATTATCACAAATCTATGTAATCATTTTAATAATAACATTTTCCTTATAAAATTAAACAATATAATTTATCCCTACATACTGTAAACATTTTCCATATAGATGAAATATACTTTTTTCTTAATCTGTAAATTTTATTAAAATCCTGAGATCAGGGTGGGGGTAGATAACATAATGGTTATGAAAAGAGACTCTGATGCCTGAAGCTCCAAATTCCCAGGTTCAATACCCCATACCATTATAATTCAGAGCTGAACAGTGCTCTGGCAAAATAATAATAATAATAATGAGATCATATTGTATGCAATGTGTACAGGCTTTATTTCCATTTCAAACTAATAACACTGATAACCCCCCAATCACCAACCCCAACCCAGTAAGATAAAATGTTTAACATTATTCAGTAAAACACATGCATATGGCTTGTATATGCAGAGATAAGTTTTATTCTATTTGTAGAGTATTTTTAAGCATTTAGTCATCAAATATAGACAAAATGAACCACAATTCACACAGTAAATAAAAATATGCTACTTTCAAACCTGTGGTTATCTTTCTTCAAACTGTTCCATTTTATGAGAACCTTTTATTGGACCATTAACTCTAGCTCACAATGACATTTCTTAGTCTAATCAATATTGGATGAAAGTGTCACAACTATTATATTCATAATCATCTGGCTGGAATTGCTGGTGACAGAAATAATTGGCTAACTACCACCTTTGTACCTCTGGAGGGTAAACAATCAAAACTTTACTAATGAAAACACTGCTATTTCTAATAAAATGTCATGTAAAATTTTCATTTGTCTTCCACTTTCATAAAGCACCAAGTTCTAGGAGGTTTTGCAGCAATGATTCACAAATGTATACATTCTCTGCATTTTCCATTATGTCGCTCTTATTTGGATGCTAACACAAAGTACAGAAATGCCAATTATAAAAGGAAATCCTTCCTTCAATTATTTTAATTAAATTATTTATAGAAGATTTCTGTGATTATTAGCAGTAAGCAGAAATTCTTCTCTGAAGTGATGAATTATATATATATATGTATATATATATATATATTGCTGTCACCAGGGTTATCTTCTATGTTTTTAGATTTTCACAGGATGATTCAGCAATACCACAAAATAATTCCAGTCTTCTGTTTTGGTAAACTATATCACTTGCAGTCCAAGTTTCACTTTGTTTTCATTTGCTGTCCTTGCTCCTTAAGTTTCATCAAAAGGTAAGATCATTTGATATTATTCCTTCTCTTTTAGGTTTTCCTCATCCAATATGATAGTGTCAACTTCCTTCCAAGCAATGGCAACATAGATAAATTCATGATTTTTACAAGAGCCCCCCCCCCCCCCCGCCCCACTCCACAATTTTCTTAACCATTATTTCTCCTTGGGCATCTGGGTTGTTTCCTAGTTTGAATTATTACAAACCATGCTACTGTGAACATAGGCATGCATAGATCTTCCAGATAGTTGTAATTATACACACACACACACACACACACACACACACACACACACACACACACGCATGCGCGTATCTCCAGAGAAAAAACTGCTTGGCCATTGACTTGGTCCATTCTAGAGTCCTGATGAAAATCTGGACTGTTTGCCTTAGAGGTTAGACCAATTGCAATCCCATCAGCAACGAAAGAGAGTAGTACTTTCCCCCCTTACAATATTTATTTTTGTTATTTTTTTTATATTTATTTATTCCCTTTTGTTGCCCTTATTGTTTTATTGTTGTAGTTATTATCCTTGTGATTGCTGTCGTTGTTGGATAGGACAGAGAGAAATCGAGAGAGGAGGGGGAGACAGAGAAGGAGAGAGAAAGATAGGCATCTGCAGACCTCCTTCAACGCTTGTGAAGCTACTTCCCTGCAGGTGGGGAGACTGGGGCTTGAACCAGGATCCTTATGCAGGTCCTTGGGCTTTGCGCCACCTGTACTTATCCCATTGTGCTACCGCCCAACCCATCCCCGCACATTATTTCTAGCAGTTAATGTTTCCACAGATATTTTTTATTTGACTATTTGTTCATGTATTTACTTATTCATTCATTATCTTTATAGGACTGAGGGAAATTGAGAGGAGAAAGGGAGATGAAGAGGGAGAGATAAAGAAAGACACTTGCAGCCTTGGTTCAGTGGTTGTGTAGCTTCCTTTCTGTATGTGGGGACTGGAGCCTGGATCCAGGTTCTATTTCATGGTAACACATCTGCTCAGCCAGATGTGCTACGACTGAGACCAACAGTTGGTATCTCAGTCTCTTCTAATGCAAGGCATTAGCATGGGTGTAAAGGGGCACGTCATTTTTTAAAATTTGCATTTCCCTGCTCATTAGTAACTGAACATTATATTAAATATGTTATTTACTTTTATTTATTTTGACAGAACAGAGAGAAATTAAGTGGGTGGGGGACAATAGACAGAGAGATACCTGCAGCATTGCTTCACCACCTGCGATGTCCCTGCCCCTGCAGATGGGGGTCAGGGATACTAGTGCATGGTAATGTGTGGGCTCAAACAGACACAACACCCCCCCACCCCACACACAGCTTTTCCAATACTTGGTGATTCTATATTTATTGATTTATTACCAGGGTACAGCTCAGCTCTGGCTTACAACAGTGTGGGAAATTGAACCTGGGACTTTGGAGCCTCAGGCATGAGAATCTATTTGCATAACCATTATCCTGTCTGCCCCCACCCCATTATGTCTTTTCTAATGTGTAACATTCTCACCTGTGTAAAGCGGTATCTCATCATTGTTTTCAATTTGCATTTTCCTAATCCTCAGTGACACTGACCGTATTTTATGTCTGCTAGCATTTTGAATCTTTCCTAAGAAGATTCTTCTCATGTCTTCCTCTTACTTTTCAGTGAAGTTGTTTGTTTCTTTTTCTTTTTAAAATTATCTTATTTATAAAATGGAAATATTGACAAGACCATAGAATGCACCATAGGGTGCACAGCTCCATACAATTCCCAACACCAGAACTCCATATCCAATTCCCTCCCTTGATAGCTTTCCCATTCTATGGAAATAAAGAACTATAGTGAGGCAGTAGAACTATACTGCTCAGGCAGTAGCGCAGCGGGGTGAAGCACAAGGATGGGCTTAAGGATCCTGGTTTGAACCCCGGCTCCTCACCTGCAGGGGAGTCGCTTCATAGGTGGTGAAGCAGGTCTGCAGGTGTCTATCTTTCTCTCTCCCTTATCTAACAATGACGGCATCAATAACAACAATAGTAACTACAACAGCAATAAAAAACAAGGGCAACAAAAGGGAAAATAAATAAATATAAAAAAGGAAAAAAATACTATAATATAGATCTTAGTAACCAGCATTATACTTTTATTGGTTTTAATGCTTATACCTTATAGTCCTCTTGTGTCTTTCAAGTAATAATAGGCACAAAACATAAAAAGAAAAAAACATTCTATTCCCAAAGCCTTCTCTTTATATATATATTTTAATTATCTTTGTTTTATTGGGGTTAGAGACAGCCAGAAATCAGAGGGGAAGGGGAGATAGAGAGGAAGATACAGAGAGACACCTGCATCCCTGCTTCACCCCTTGTGAAGCTTTACCCCTGCAGGTGGGAACTGGGGTCTCAAACTTTTGTCCTTACACATTGTAAGGACAATGTGTGCTCAACCAGGTGTGCCACCACCTGTCCCCCAAACTCTTTTCAATATCATTATTTTGGATCTAAATTGTGAGCTTATAAATATAAACCATGCTCATTATATAGTGTCATAAGGGTATTGAAAGTAATAATTTATCATTTAGATAATGTAAATAAAAGAAAGCACAATAATCATTGCAGTTGAAAATGTAATCCTATTCTAATTATGAAACTCTATCTGTAAATTTAACAATCATAAAAAATTTGAAGTTCATATATTATTATTTTTTCCAAATTATTCCAAACTCTAAGTATAGTAAGTGAAGGTAATGACACATATATACGTTAAATTGCATTTCTAGTTATACTCACCAATACCATCTTGTCTAGTTCCCAACAAACCAAGGTGAAGTTGGATAGACCATTGTTAATGTCATCTTCTCATAGAAAAAGGCACAATCAGTGAAGTGTTACATAAAGGGCAGAACATGAAAAATAGGTAATTATCTCTGCTTTAGTTTTATGATAGGACATTCTATCATATTCCTTGCAACTGTTACAGGATTTTGCTTCTAACAAATTGATTTTACAATTAAATAAAATGAATGCGATTTGCAAAGTATGGTAGAAGTGTGAGAGAAAAATAATTGTATTATCTCTTGCTTCAGAAAAAAAAAGCATAAAATATGGCCTTGCCTGTGAATAGCCTGCATTTTACTATATATTTTGCAAATCCTTAATATTGTCATATAAAATTACTTCATTATCCTCTTAATACAAAATATTGGCATCTAAGGAGATAGAATATTGGTTATGAGACACTTTCATACTTGATATTGTGAGGTGTCAGGTTCTATTCCTAACAGGATGAGAAAGCAGCCCTGAACAATGCTCTGGTGAAAATAAAGTAAAACAAAATATAAATATCGGATTACATTATAGATCATGATGAGTGCATGCTTGATAAAAGTTTTAGCCAAATCATTGGTTTTTAAATTGTTGAATCATTGTTTTTCTTTTTTTTAAATATTTATTTTATTTATTTATTCCCTTTTGCTGCCCTTGTTGTTTTATTGTTGTAGTTATTATTGTTGTTGTCGTTGTTGGATAGGACAGAGAGAAATGGAGAGAGGGAGGGGAAGACAGAGAGGAGGAGAGAAAGATAGACACCTGCAGACCTGCTTCACCGCCTGTGAAGCGACTCCCCTGCAGGTGGGGAGCTGGGGTTCGAACCGGGATCCTCATGCCGGTCCTTGTGCTTTGCGCCACCTGCACTTAACCCGCTGCGCTACAGCCCGACTCCCGAATCATTGTTTTTCAAAAAGTCATTTAGTTAGCTGAATACATTTGGGGGTATCTAATTAATAATTTGATGCTTACAGTATACAATATTATATTCTATACATTAGTTAAGCGAGGTGGCACAAGCATTTCCCTTCCACAAACAAAGCCACAATGGTAACTGTGAGAGATGATGGCCGTTAGTTTCTGTTAAAATGGGAGTAGTATGGTGACATTTGCATAACAACAGACTGTCTGTTAACCTTACATAGTGCTATCCCTGAGTTTATATCAAATCATGATGAGGAAAAAAAAAATATTTAACAACTGATCATTTCGTATTAAACTCTAGACCTGGTGGTAGAAAACAAACACATAGCCAAAGTCCCTACCCTAAAGGACTCGCATATTCTGTTGAAATGCTGATATAATGGTTATTGCCAATGAACAATGTGACTTCTCAGAGGCAGATAAAACACTATTAAAAATCATCAAACAATCATTAAGCTGCAGAGGTGTGATTCTTCAAACCAAAAGTCATCTCTCTATAACTGTACCATCTTGTTTCCACAGCATATGAATCTCAACATTTTATAGACTACTAAAATAATAATAATGTATAACCTGTAAATGCATGAAAATAGCATGGAATCATTAGAAACATGTTTTCAGTCAAAACTGGAAATCATGTAAAACTATGCCAACTGTAACCATAAATCAAAGCTTTTATTTCAAATGATTAAAATCCCACTGAATCGAGTGTATGTACACAAGCAGAAACTTTATAATCAATATCGTCTGAAACAAAAACATCGGGTTTGTATTTGCATAATGGCCTTGCATAATTGAATATTCATGTTGTGTTTATCTACTTG
Source organism: Erinaceus europaeus (assembly GCF_950295315.1). Taxonomy (NCBI): domain Eukaryota; kingdom Metazoa; phylum Chordata; class Mammalia; order Eulipotyphla; family Erinaceidae; genus Erinaceus; species Erinaceus europaeus. The sequence goes on along the minus strand of NC_080166.1, from coordinate 22,698,617 downwards.
TATCTTATAATTTTTAATAATGTCTTCATAAATTTTTCATTAATGCAAATAATGTATGTAGCACTTTTAGCATTGTGGCCATGTTTTAACAGTTCTGTTCTCTCGCTCTTTCTCTAGAATAATTGCTAGGGCTTGAGCTAGAAGCTTGAGTCATGAATCCTTTATTCCCAGTTCTCTCTCTCCCTCTCCCTCTCCCTCTCCCTCTCTCTCCCTCTCCCTCTCCCTCTCCCTCTCCATATGTATATGTATATGTATAAGTATATGTATATGTATATGTATAGATATATGAAGATATTTGTAGATATAAACAGGGAGAGAGAGGGAAGGAGAAAGATAGATATCTACAGCTTGGCTCCACTATGCATGAAGCTTCCCCATTGTATATGGGGGCTGTTAACTTAAACCCAGGTCCTCACCTGCTAATACATGTTCTCTATTGGGTGCACCATCACAATGCCCCAGCAAGTCTAGTACCTTAAAAGGTAAGTAAAATGAGATCATACCACAAGAGTGATCTTAAAATACCAGGAATGAAACAGAGCAAGGGGAGACTGGAAATTATTATGGGACTGGACAGACAACATAATGATTGTGCAAAAGATTTTCATGTCTGAGTTTAATCCCCAGAACCACCATAAACCAGTGCTAGACAGTTCTCTGGTTAGTGCCTCTATGATCTCTATCTATCATCTATCTATCTATCTATCTATCTATCTATCTATCTATCTATCTATCTATACCTATATCTATAATCTATCATCATCTACATATCTATATTTATCTATCATATATCTATCATATATCTATACCTATATCTATATCTATCATCTATCTATATCTATCATCTATCATCTGTCTACATCCATCATCTATCTATACCTATATCTATAATCTATCATCTACCTATCTATATCTATCATTTATCTATCTATCATCTTATATCTATCTATCTATATTTACGTACTATCTCTCTTTCACTAAAACATAATGAAATATCAGAAGAAGAATAAAATTGTTATAGAGGAAACACTAGCTTTCCCCTCACAGTGACACCCTCCAGCATTTCCTAAACAGGAACAGGTAAACTAAGGCAGTATAGACAACTGTGTGGAGGTGGGGGTTGTTTCAGCAATTCTTTCCTTGCCCCATTGGACAATGGATCTTTTTAAATTCCCCGTATGAGGAATAAGGCAGTCACTTTTTTTTTTAACTAAGTGACTGTATGTGTTAAAAACTGATATTACTGACCTTTTGATTTATCATACAAATGTAAAATTATCTACTCTGAAACATTACACGCATACGCTTTAGAGAGATGATAGATAACTCTCAATAGATGTATTTCAATGATTTTTTAAAGTTATAATCTCCCATGCTTTCTGCACATAGGATTAGAATAGGAAAACAATTTAAATAAAGTCACTGAGCTGTTAATAATGCAAAGTAGGTGTCTTTTAAGACTGCACACTCAATGCTTTCAATTTAAAAATGAAAGAGGCACCTCAGAAACAGTTATTCATATACTGGAAAGGAAAAAATGCAATTAAAACAAATTGGCTGGCATGGGCTAATTACCCTGTTTCTTATATATTGCAATGGATCTTTTCTTTCAATACAGGCTGTAATTTAAATAAATAAGATTCTGTATAGAAATAGCCATATGAGAACAAAATTTTGACTAGATGGTATTTTCTTACATCATTTTCATACTGTTGGATCACTTTTCACAAATCATTAATACAGTCCTCCATTACGCTCTTCAAAAACCCCAATTTAAATAATCCTATTCCTGTCTGGTAGACATTGAGTCATGAATATGGAATGACTTCACCTGACTTCACTTGAAATTCACTTAATTTTCAACTCTGTTAGCTGTGAGGTGAGTAGGAAATCGTTCAGTTCAAAATTGCAGGGTAAGGTGTGACTCTCTCTTCAGAAAGTAGCTCTTTCTAAAGCTCCTAAGTTGAGCTGTGGCTGGTTCCACAGTTGTATGTGACAGTGATCACATACATGACAACCAGTATTTTCTCTCTCTTCCTGGTTCATCGTCTATTAATGTCCTGATGAGTGCAACAGTATAAATTGGTTGGCTTTCTATACTTTAAAAATCAGTTGCAGTTCCAGACAGCAGACCTGTGGGCAGTATATTTACTTTTCTCTCATTCACTCTTACTCTACTCTTTATCACATATTTTACAGAGATGGCATAGCTTCATTTGAGGTGAAGCAAACCCTAAATCAAAAAGGATTTATTGTTCCCCTTTTTGTTGTTGCTGTTATTGACACACACAATTTCATCAATGCTAGATCAAAATTTTTTCCCTTTGTTATTGGGTAGAGATAGCCAATAACAAAGTGAGAAGGGTGGGAGAGATAGGGGGAGAGACAGAGAGACACCTGCAGACATGTTTCACCACTCGTGAAGCTCTCCCTGCAGGTGGGGACCAGGGACTTGAACCTGGGACCTTGCACATTGAAATGTGCGCCACCACCTGGCTCCTCAAAATTTTCATTTAGAGAGAAAGGCAGAGACATCACAGTATTCTATTGCATTCCCATGTGGTATTGTGGCTCAGTCCTGAGTTGCATTCATGGAAAGTTGTCTGTCCTGCCTAGTAAATCATGTTCTAGGAATAAAGGTTGTTGAGAAGGGGCATGCTATCCATTCTGCTTCAGTTTGAACACAGCTTAGAGGTGAAAAAAAAAGAAAGTATTTCCAAGTGCAAAATTTGCTACATATGGTCCTCAGAGTAATAGTTCTGGACAAGTGTTATTGATAGCAAATAAAATAAATTCAGGATTCATAAATGTAAGAGACACAAATCCCTAGAAAATGTCAAATGAGATGCTTAAATATGTAACTTCTCTTTCTGTTTCTCTTTCTGTCTGAAGTAGTCATCTATAATGAAACAGTTAACAACAACATCTTTTCTTATAGCAAGTAAGTGCATGCCCAAGACAGAAATAATGGACCCAGAGACAATTATTGGTATCTTAGACCTGTCTCTGATGTATCTCTGTCTACTGGTTTCCTGACTTATTAATAAAGAAAATACTCTCAAACTCAATTAATACCTATAGGACCTGATTTAACAACATTTTGTGTATTAGATCTGATCCACAAGATTGCAGAATGCAGGAAGATAAAGATAATATTCTGATCTGCAGTAACTAAACTTTTGAAGCATTATTCAGTAATAGCTAACCAGGAAAATGAAAAATATAATTGTAATTTCAGATCAAAATCAAATGGAGAACAAAAATCTGCAAAGAGTAATGGGGTGTATAAAAGCAAGGGATTTAATTTCTTCTAAACAAAAAAAGTTATTCAACAATGCAGATAATGTCATGGCCTAGTTACAAATATTTGAGAATTATTGAAAAATTGAAGACTTAGTTATGTGTTCTACAAAGTATATTTCCTAGGATAATGAGCTTATCCACATTTATACATATTTATAATCAAGTAGTGATGGCAACACTGAACATGGGGCAGATTATAGCTCATGGTAGATTTTGTGCGACTGGTGCTTTCCAAACAGATGACAATACAACATTTAACAGTTTTGTCTGCTGTGCTCTGAATAGTAGTGAACTGGCAATAATCACATTAACAGTCACTCCAAGGTGCTTAACTTAACTCCTGCCAAGAGTAACGCTGAGTTTACCTACAAGATTGAAGTACTAAGCAAGTATTTTTTTATATATAACGAACAATAACAGATAAAAAACCTCAATTATGAAGGAGCCAATAACAACAGTCATTTTCTGTTTGAGTGAACAGCTATCTGTGGGAAAGGCCATACAAAGGAAGTTAACTTTTTATGTTTCATTTCTTTTTATATTTATTTATCTTCCCTTTCAGTTGCCCTTGTTATGTTTTACTGTTGTTGTAGTTATTATTGTTGTTATTGATGTCATCATTGTTGGATAGGGCAGAGAGAAATGGAGAGAGAAGGAGAAGGCAGAGAGGGGAAGAGAAAGAGAGACATTGCAGACCTGCTTCACCGCCTGTGAAGCGACTCCCTGTAGGTGGGGAGTTAGGGGCTTCAACTGGAATCCTTACACAGGTCCTTAAGATTTGTTCCATGTGCGCTTAACCCGCTACGCTACCGCCTGACTCCCAGGAAGTTAATTTTAATAGCAAATTCTTATTTTTCTATATTCCAATACTTCATAAATATGACTTGTGTGTTGATAAGAAAAAACACTTCTGGAGTATATCCTAGGACCTGATCAAAATGTATGTAGGGTTGTTATAGACTGTCCATTGCTCTTAACTTCAAATTCAATATTCAACAGATAAATATATGTGAAAGAACAACAGCTTTTTTCAGATGTTACTTAACTGGTAAAAATGCGGACTCAAATCTCCAAAAATTATCTTGCATTCAAGGTAATGTTTTAACTTTTTAAAAAGGCGAGAAAAAGCGGTAGAAGTTGAGAATGCAGATTTATGCTAGCCAGGGGTTACAGTGTGAGATTGTTTTCCTGGTGCAGGTGACCTGCGTGGTCAGTTCCTTGCTATGTTTTTTTTTTTAATATTTTATTTGTTTATTATTGGATAAGGACAGAGAGAAATTGAGAGGGGAGGGAGAGGGAGAGACACCCACAGCTCTGCTTCACCACTCATGAAACCTTTCCCCACAAGGTGCTTGAACCTGTGAACTTGTGTGCTGTAATGTGAGCACTTAACCAGGTGTGGCACTGCCTGGCCCCTTCTGCTATGTTTTTTTGACTAATGGATTTACATATTTTCTTGGTTAACGCTAAAGCTTCACCATTCTGGTATGACTTTCTCAGATTCACAGAGAGGGGTAAGAGGGAAAGAGAAAGAGGGAGAGAGAGAGAGAGAGAGAGAGAGAGAGAGGGAGGAGAGATGGCATGGAAGACGGAAGATCCCTTCAACATAGTGGGACCTGGGCTTGAGCCTGACAAAACAGAAACAGCAATTTGTATAAAGTATTTTATTAACATTTTCTAAGCCTTCTGGTTTCTTGTTGGCTGCATGTGGCTTGTTCTATGCAACACTCATCTTTTGCTTTTATGGTTAACAGATCCTTCCTCTAATTTGGGGAATTTATGGTAGTTGTTTACCATATGTTACAAGTTAAAGGTATGTGATTCTATTATATACAAACACTGCTTCTAAATATAGGTATTTAGCAGAAAATAGCTCCATGCATGACTTTTGTGATACAAAAATCTAGCATACTTATTCAAATGGTTCAACGTCTCAGAAAATAAATAGAAGGCATTCTGGGAAAAGATGTATTATGGGGAGCTCTTAAAATAGCTCAGCTGGGAGGATGCCTGCCTTGCAGTGCCCTGCAGCGAGATTCTAGCCATCTCCCTGCTGAATTGAAGCTTCAGTACCATAATGTCGTTCCATAGCTCCCTCTGTTTTTCAAAAAGTCTTAAAACTTTGGTACAGAATGGTGAAGCTCTTGAAACAACAACAAAATTATCTGTTACAAACTGAGAAACACTTTTAACATTTATAGAATGTATATCATCAAAAAATACTGAAGTGAAGACTGGGGAAATAGAGTATAGGATTTATTTTATTTATTTATTTGTAAAATGGAAATATTGACAAGAATATAGACTAAGAGGGGTACATTTCCACATGATGCCTACCCCCAGAGCTCTATATCCAATCCCCTCCAATGAGAGCTTCCCTATTATTTATCTCTAAGTGTATGGATCCAGGATCATTGTGGGGTGCAGAAGGTAGGATTTCTAATGTTCATGCACTAAAGACCACAAGTTCAATCCCAGCAAAATCACAGGCCATAATAGGGCAGTACTTTGCCTTATATCAGAAATATAAATTAATGTTAGAATGAAACAATTGTTTTCTAAAGTTCTGTCAGAATATACATGATAGGTGTAGACCTGGAACACAACCTTCTCTCCACCGTTGTTGATCATCTCCATCAGGAACAGTATCATAGACCTTCCATGAGCCTCTGTAGGGTCTTGACCTCAATGTAGAACAACAGTGGTGGGAACTGCCAAACCCTCTGAAGGGAACTGGGTCAAAATATTCTGTCACTCAAGGAAGATAGGTGCTGAAATGAGTGAAACCTAGAATGTTCCTAGTTATGACCACAGAATGTGAGCTCAAATCTACAGGGATGCAGAGGTTACACAGGCTCCTATACTGAATGTCGGCTCTAAATCAAATCCATGGGGTTTACAGTTAATGGTGTTTATATACTTTTCCCATATTGATTCATCTTTCTATTTATTTCCAACTCTGACATCATCTCCCCAGACATATCTTTAACCCACTTGCATGTTAGCTGTCTGGTTCAGGCAAAAAATAGTAAAGGCATAGGCCCCTTGGAACATATCTAAAATAGGCCTACTAGCTTTTTCCAAAATGGAGAATCCAAAAATCATCTGCTATAGTCTTACCTTTAGATTCATTATTCTTAAACAATTTGTTCTGGCTTATATCTTAAGGCTTTTCAAGCCACCAAGTTTACAGATGCTGCCATGACACCAACTTGACTTTCCTGGGCAATGTGCCTGGAACCCCACCTCTCCAGAGTCCTGCCCCACTGGGGAAAGATATAAAAAGGCTTGAGGTATGGATCAACCTGCCAAGTAACCATATCCAGTGGAAACGCAATTATAAAATCCATACCTTCCACCTTCTGCACCCCATAAAGATCTTTAGTCCTTACTCCCAGAAGGATAAAGAAGAGGAAAGCATGGGGGCATAGGATATAGAACTCTAGTGGTGGGAATTGTGTGGAGTTGTATCCCTCTTATCCTATGGTTTTGTTGATCATTATTAAATCAATAAGTAAAATAAAATAGGGCCCACTTTCCCGTATGCCTCTCCCAATCCATACCAAATAATATTGCATCCGCCGATCACAACCTAACCAACGCAATGATTGCCACCTCAACATGCTTCACCTCAGACTGTGTCCAGAGACTTCATGTGTGGAATGACAACCCTTCAGCTTCATTACTCAGGTGAGACCTTTCCTTTTATAGTACACTCTAATTTCATCTCAGGTGGTTCACTTTCTAACAAAGTCCCATAACCTAGATATACACCAGTTTCTGTGAGAGAGAGCTTATGTTCACATGTATCCATAAACTACTGCAAAATATATACCTGAAAGCAGAAGTACACTAGAGTTTACAATGAGTACCTCTCTAACACTTCCTCTCCACTATTCCAAGCTTTGGGTCCATGATTGCTCAACAATTTGTTTGGCCTCGTATGTTAACTCTCTTTTCAATCACCAGGTTCCAGATGCCACCAGGATGCTGGCCAGGCTTCCCTGGATTGAAGACCCCACCAATGTGTCCTGGAGCTCAGCTTCCCCAGAGACACACCCTACTAGGGAAAGAGAGAGGCAGACTGGTAGTATGGACCGACCAGTCAATGCCCATGTTCAGCGGGGAAGCAATTAGAGAAGCCAGACCTTCTACCTTCTGCAACCCTCAATGACCCTGGGTCCATGCTCCCAGAGGGCTAGAGAATGGGAAAGCTATCAGGGGAGGGGGTGGGTTATGGAGATTGGGTGGTAGGAATTGTGTGGAGTTGTACCCCTCCTACCTTATGGTTTTGTTAATTAATCCTTTCTTTAATAAAAAAAAGTAAAATAAAATAAATATATATATATATTAAATAGATAGTACTGATGCATTTCTGCTCATGTCCTCTAAAAACAAAGAAAACATTTCCCCAAACTGAAGGTTAAAATAAAGACTTTTTAATGTAGCTAAGGCTGATAAAATTTATGACTAGTTTCCAGGAAATATCAAAAAAATTTTTAAGCAGACAATATACAACAGTCTATGATGATTTGGACCTGTACAAATAAATGGTAAATTTCAAAATGGTAAAATTAAAAGTAAGTATAAAATACTTTAAAAATTTACTAGCTCCAGGGAGTCGGGCTGTAGCACAGCGGATTAAGCGCAGGTGGCGCAAAGCACAAGGACCGGCATAAGGATCCCGGTTCGAGCCCTGGCTCCCCACCTGCAGGGGAGTCGCTTCACAGGCGGTGAAGCAGGTCTGCAGGTGTCTATCTTTCTCTCCTCCTCTCTGTCTTCCCCTCCTCTCTCCATTTCTCTCTGTCCTATCCAACAATGACAACTTAAAACAATAAAAAAACAACAAGTGCAACAAAGGGAATAAATAAATAAAATAAATATTTAAAAAAAAAATTTACTAGCTCTTGGGGGTTGGGTGGTAGCGCAGAGGGTTTAAGCGCAAAGACTGGTGTAAGAATTCTGGGTTGAGCTCCTGGCGCCTCACAAGTGGTGAAGCAGGTTTGCAGGTGTCTATCTATCTTCTTCTCCCCTCTCCATTTCTCTCTGTCCTATCCAACAACAAGGACAGCAATAACAACCACAATGATAACAACAACGATAAAACAACAAGGGCAACAAAAGGGAAAAAAAAAATCTCCATGAGTAGTGGATTCATGGTGCAGGCACAGAGCCCCAGCAATAACCCTGGAGTAATATATATATACTCTTTAAACAGAAACTATTTTAAATCACAAAATATCTGTAAGGCCACCTAGAATTTAAAAGACATTTCAAAATTAGTTGCATTCCACCCAACAAAGAACAGAATATATTTTCTTTTCATATACACATAGAGCATTATCTAAGGCTGTATTCTGAACCATAATAAACAGTCCATTAAATACAAAATAGCTGAAATATTGTTGAGATGTCATTTCCAACTCACTGGGAGTGAATACTTACAAAATACTTCTCAGACATAACATTTTCAAGATTATTCAAATATTTAAAATCCAACAGAGAAAATGTGCTTTCTATTGAAGATGTTAAAAGATTTATCCAGCTTTTCATAAAAATAAATGTAAAAAATATTCTAAGCCACACCTATGGAAAGAGAATTTGTTGAATTAATGAGTAACAACAATAGCAATATGATAATTCAAAAAAATGAACCAATAATTAGTAATAGCAAAATTTGGCATTCTTGTAAATAAAATATAAAAAACTTTCTTTTATAAATATTTTAAAAGATACTTTATTTATTTATTTATTATTGGATAAAGATGGAGAGATAAGCTAAGAGGGGAGGGAAAATAGACAGGGAAAGAGAAAGAGAGACACCCTCAATGCTGCACCACCACCCATAAAGCTTTCCCCCTGAAGGTAGGGGTGAGGGTCTTGAACCTGGGTCCTTTCAGACTATAATGTGTATGCTTAACAAGGTGTGCCAATGGCTGGCTCCTAAAAAAAAAAAAAAAAAAACACGTCCAAAAAGGGGGACAGAACACAGGCTGTTCATATTGATTCCCTGATTTCATCCCCATTATTTATTTTTTTAATATTTATTTATTTATTTTTTTATTCCCCTTTTTTGCCCTTGTTGTTTTCTTATTGTTGTTGTTATTAATGTCATTGTTGGATAGGACAGAAAGAAATCAAGAGAGGAAGGGAAGACAGAGAGGGCAAGAGAAAGACAGATACCTGCAGACCTGCTTCACCACGTGTAAAGCGACTCCCCTGCAGGTGGGGAGCCAGCCGGGGGCTCAAACCAGGATCCTTACACCAGTCCTTGTGCTTGGTGCCACCTGCTTAACCCGCTGTACTACAGCCCAACTTCCTCCATCCCCATTATTTTAAGTGAAATAAGTTGGAAGGAAAAAGACAAATACTGTACGGTTTCCCCTCACATATGGGATTCAACAAAGCAAAGAAAAAGACATGGTTAATCATAGATGAACACTTTATATGGTCTTGCAGATTTTCTAAAAGGAGCACAAAGGCTATAAAACACAGTGGATTTCGTTACAGAGACCAGAGAGTGTCACTCTTCTGGAAGGTGAAGTGAACAGACACATAAGTTAGATGTGAAACTGAACCCCTGACATAATATAACTATGTAAAATAATACTTCCTCAATTTAAAATAAAAATCAAACTGGAACTACATATGTGTGTGTGGTGTTATTACTATCTTTTTTCTTTACTTTTTTAAAATTATCTTTACTTATTTATTGGATAGACAGCTAGAAATTGAGAGGGAAATGGGACATAAAAAAGGGGAAGAGTGCAAGGAATGGCATAAGGATCCCAGTTTGAGCCCCTGGCTCTCCAGCTGCAGGTGGGGAGGGGGTCGCTTCACAGGCGGTGAAGCAGGTCTGCAGGTGTCTATCTTTCTCTTCTCCTCTCTGTCTCCCCTCCTCTTTCAATTCCTCTCTGTCTTATCCAACAACAACATCAGTGGCAACAATGACAATAGCGACAACAACAAGGGCAACAAACTGGGAAAAAATGGCCTCCAAGAACAGTGGATTCGTAGTGCAGGCACCGAGCCCCAGCAATAAACCTGGAGGCAAAAAAATAAATAAATAAATAAACAATTAATTAATTAAAAAATGGGGAGGGGGGAGACCGCATCCCTGTTTCATCACTCTCAAAGCTTCCCACTCCCCCCCCGCAGGCGGAGACCAGGGACTCAAACCTGGGTCCTTGTGTACTGTAATATGTGCACTAAAGCAGATGTGTCACCACCCAGCCCCTTCTTCATTTTTTTTTTCAGATTATGATAAAGACAGAGAAAATTTGTGCAGGAGAGAGGGATAGAGAAGGGAAGAGAGAAAGAGACATCTGCAGCCCATTTCACCATTCATGAAGCTTCTCACCTGCAGGTAGAGAAAGGGAGCTTGAACCTGGGTCCTCACACATGATTAACTTGTGTCTTACCAGTGGTACCATCTCCAAACCTTCCCCCTTTATTCTATTTACAAAATAAGCAAATAAACAAATATATGAGTGCATTTTTAATTTTGGGAATATTTTTAAAACACTTCACAAATACAGTATAATGTTCCTATGTTTTCCTTTTAACTCCTTACCCAGGATTAATGAAAATTTATCTTTGCACTCAAACAGGTAAGCAAATACTTTGTTTTATTTATAATCACTAAGAGAAATGGAGAGAGAAGGGGAAGACAGAGAGGGGGAGAGAAAGCAACTCCCCTGCAGGTAGGGAGTCAGGGGCTCCAGTAAGTGAGCATTTTAAAATGAGAATAGTGCACTTATATAGTCCTTGCCCTGGAAACAGATATTGAATCAAGGATAGATTAATTGACATTAGTTAAAAACCTTTGAGTCTTTGGTCCCCAACTGCAGAGGAATAGCTTCATAAGCAATGAAGCATTACAGTAGGCATCTCTCTTTTTCCCTTCCCTCTCTCACCCTTTCATTTTTTTTTCTCTGTATCTATCATAAAATAAAGGGGAAAACTGAGAAAAAAATTGTCTGGTAGAAGTGGAGTCATCATGAAGGTACTGAGTTTTAGTAATAACCCTGGTGGTGAGAGAGAAAAAAAAAGCCTTGAACATTTGCATTTATTTTCAGTCCAAAATTAAAGAAAAATCATTGTGTCTTTTTGAGTGAGTCCCTCACCCATGCATGATTTTACCACCCACAGCTGAGTATTTTATCAAGAGAGAGAAGACAGAGTGAGGGAAAAAGAGACACCACAGCACCTGAATTTCCTGCAGTGGACCACACCCCTACTGTGTTCCAGGGTTTGAACCTGAGCCTAATGAATGGCCCAGTTCATGCCTTTTTCAGTGAGCTCTTTCTCCAACCCCTAGAGACAATACTTATATTTTCAACTTTAAGATGTAACATTTATTGGGAGTCGGGTGGTAGCGCAGTGGGTTGGTTAAGCACATGTGGCACAAAGCACAAGGACCAGAGGAAGGATCCTGATTCGAGCCCCCAGCATCCCACCTATAGGGGAGTCGCTTCACAAGCGGCGAAGCAGGTCTGTAGGTATCTATCTTTCTCTCCCCCTGTCTGTCTTCCCTTCCTCTCTCCATTTCTCTCTGTCATATACAACAGCAATGACATCAATAATAACTACAGCAATAAAAAGGGCAACAGAAGGAATAAATAAATAAAATATTAAAAATATTTTTAAATGTAACATTTATTTAAGAGGTACACTAAGTATAGAAATAAGATGCTTTTATTTGAGATGCCTTAATTTTATTTATTAAATAATTTATTTTTTATATTTATTTTATTTATTCCCTTTTTATTGCTCCTTTTTATTGTTGTAGTTATTATTGTTGTTATTGATGTCATTGTTATTGGATAGGATAGACAGAAATGTAGAGAGGAGGGGAAGACAGAGAAGGAGGAGAGAAAGATAGACACTTGCAGACCTGCTTCACTGCTTGTGAAGAGACTTCCATGAAGGTGGGGAGCTGGGGGCTCCAACCCGGATCCTTATGCTGGTCCTTGCACTTTGCACCACCTGTGCTTAACCTGCTGAGCCTAACTCTCTAGTCAATGATTTCTAACAGAAAAAAAAGTTAAACCAGTAACTGTCAATTTTGATATGAACTAAGAGACACTTGCAATACTGCTTTGCCATTTATGAAGCTTTCCCTCTGCAAGTAAGGACTAGGGACTTGTCCCATTGTTCCCCTAAGCCCCTTCCTATGTATCTTTTCCAGAGTCCATTGCATAATGTAATACACTCAACCAGTGTAAGTTGTACTTTTTTTCCTTTCTAGTTTTTTTTTTTTTTTCCTTTTGCTTAAGTTCCACCTACAAATGAAATCATCCCATCTTCATCTTTCTCTTCCTGGCGTATTGAACTAAACATGACGCCATCAAGCTCCAAACAGGATAGTATGAAGAGATGACTTCATAGCTGAGCAGAATTCCATTGTGTATATATAACACACCTTTTTCCTCCAGTTAACTATTGTTGGACACCTAGGTTGCTTCTAAGTGTGGGCTGTTATAAGCTGTGCTGCTATGGACACAGGTGTACACAGACCTCTTTGGATGTATGTTTTGGTTGTTGTTCTTAGTTTTTAGGTTTTTTTTTTAATTTCCTAGGATATATCCCTATCCCTAGAAAGAAATTGTGGGTCATAGATCCTGAGTCATCTGTAGGATTCTAAAAGTTCTCTAGACTGGTATCCGCAGGGGCTGGACCAATGTTCATTTCCACCAGCAGAAAATTGTTCTATTACTCCCAACAACCTATACCTCTTATGTTGTTTATGTCCTTTCTGAAGCATGCCATTGTTACAAAAGTGATGTGGTATCTCACATGGTTTTTATTTGCAGTTCTTTGGTAATCAGTGACATGGAATATTTTTCATGAGTCTTTTGGCCCTTTGAATCTCTGGTGAGTATTCTGTCCACATCCCATATTCCATATCTGACTTTTAGATGGAGTTGTTAGGTTTTGTTGTTGTGTCTGAGTTGGGTGAGCTCTTTTTAATATATTTTTTGTTATTTACCTTTTGTCTAATGAACAGTATGCATATCTCTTCTTCTGTAATATGGACTGGGTATAGTGTATTGCATCAAAGCAAAGGACTCTGAGAAAGCAGGTAAAGGAGAGAGTGAAGGAAACCTTTTGTTCTTAGTCCATAACAATGTGTAAAGATCTAGGCTGTAGGTGTTAACAGAGAACTTCCAGAGGGAGATAAAAAAATGTGCCCATGGGTGAATGATGGCACTATAATCCATTAATCTCCCTCCTCTCAAACTGAAACAAAAGAAGTGTCCCAGTTTGAGTGATAGCTCTTTTTGCCATGCATATTTTTTTATTTTATTTCTTATTATTTAATTTTATTTTACTAGTGATTTAATAATGATCTGCAAGATTATGGGATAAGAGGAGAACAAGTCCATATAATTTCCATCACCAGAGTTCCATCTCCCAGCCCCTCCTGTGAAAGTTTTCTTATTCTTTATCCCTCTGGGTATATGGACCCAGGATCATTATGGGGTATAGAAGGTGGAAAGTTTAGCTTCTGTAATTGCTTCTCTGCTGGAAACAGGCATTGAAAGGTTGATACCTGCCCCTAACAAGTCTTTATCTTTCCCTAGTGGGGTTCAGGACACATTGTTGAGGTTGTCTGCCCAAGGAAGTCAGTTTGGCATCATGGTATCATTGGCAACTTGGTGGCAGAGTAGTGAAACCAGAGGGTTGACATCCAAGCCCTTGTGTCTCTGGACACAATCTGAGGTGAAACTTGTTGAGGTGACAGTGGCTGCATTAATTTGGTTGAGATTAGCATGTAGTATCAAATGGTGTGGATTCAGAGCAGATTTTTAAAAATATTTATTTATTTTCTTTTTGTTGCCCTTGTTGTTTTTATTGTTGTTGTAGTTATTATTGTTGTTATAATAGGACAGAGAGAAATAGAGAGAGGAGGGGAAGACAGAGAGGAGGAGAGAAAGATAAGACACCTGCAGACCTGCTTCACCGCCTGTGAAGTGACTCCCCTGCAAGTGGGGAGCCAGAGGCTCGAACCGGGATCCTTACATCGGTCCTTGTGCTTTGTGCCACGTGCGCTTAACCCGCTGTGCTACTGCCTGACTCCCTCTGAGGATATTTTTAAGCAAAATTGCTACTGGAACAAAAATAGGCAGATCAGTGGAATAGAATGTAGAAATAAGACCCCCCACATATAGCCCTCTACATTTTGACAAGGGAGTCAATATTCAATGGATAAAAGAAAGTCTCTTTAATCAATGACGTGGAGAAAATTGAATTGAACCAAGCAGAAAAATGAAATTGAATCACTACATTACATGCAAAAATTAAACTTCAAAGATCAAGGATTTGGATCAGAAGCTATCAAATATTTAGAGGAAAATCTTTTTTCCTTTTCGATACCCTTTTCTATCTAAGTTTTGAAGATGCCTTTTATGATTCAAATCTAATCAAAAACAATGGGACTGCATAAAATTTAAAAACTAAGTCTGTTTTTTTTTTCCCATTGTAGTTAGTTTTTAAGTTAAAGAACAAAAGATCCAATTAATTTCATTGTCAATCTTCAGTGGAATTCTAAGGCTATTGAAGAAACACAGATATTCTGTACTTGCAATTCATTCTGAGTCTTTTAATTTTTTCCCCTCCAAGGTTATTGCTGGGCCTCGATGCCTGCACCACAAATCCACTGCTCCTGGAGACTATTATTTCCCTTTTTGTTTTATCGTTGTTGCGGTTATTATTACTATTGTTGTTATTGATACCATTGTTGGATAGGACAGAGAGAACTGGAGAGAGGAGGGGGAGACAGGGAGAGGAAAAGAAAGACACCTGCAGACCTGCTTCACCACTTATGAAGCACCCCCCCCCCGCAGGTGGGGAGCCAGGAGCTCCACTGGGATCCTTATGCCAGTCCTTGTGCTTTGCACCATGTGCGCTTAACCCGCTGCGTTCTGACCTACAGCTAAAGTGAATACATAGGGTATGTGGGAAGGCCATTCTTCAATATATTTTACATTACATGAAACGAATATAGATGATCAGAACAGAATAACTTCTATTAAGATTCTTTCATTAATCTGTTTTCTTCATTCTCTACTCTAATTACTCCTGTACAGTGACTTCAGAACTATCCTTTGTGTAAACAGTTTTTTTTAATTAAGTATTAAATTTTAGTGTAAAAATCTTTATTTACCTCCACTGAAGTACTTTTACTTCAGATGTGATTGTGTTTGCATAAATGTGTACAATATCATATAAATTTCTCAAAATAGTTTTGTTCATTATTTATTACGTTTCATTAGTAAACATAATTTTATGGAATGAATTAGTTTCCCAAATTCCAGTGTGGTCAGGATGAAGTGTACTGACACCCATCAGGGAGAAGTGTGGAAAAAAAATCTACCCCTACAACAACTATGCAAATAAATCATCAATGTTTCATTAGTAAAGTGCTACTGGATTTAGAAAAAAACCCAAAAACTAAAAATGCATGTAGTTCATGTAAATAAAATAGCAAAGTTCATAGCAGCACAATTCATAATAGCTAAAACCTGGAAGCAACCCAGGTGCCCAACAACAGATGAATGGCTGAGAAAGCTGTGGTATATATACACAATGGAATACTATGCAGCTATCAAGAACAATGAACCCACCTTCTCTGACCCATCTTGGACAGAGCTAGAAGGAATTATGTTAAGTGAACTAAGTCAGAAAGTTAAAGATGAGTATGGGATGATCCCACTCATCAACAGAAGCTGACTTAGAAGATCTGAAAGGGAAACTAAAAGCAGGACCTGATCAAATTGTAAGTAGGGCACCAAAGTAAAAACCCAGTGGTGAGGGGTAGACATGTAGCTTCCTGGGCCAGTGGGGGGTGGGAGTGGGCGGGAGGGATGGGTCACGGTCCTTTGGTGATGGGAATGGTGTTTATGTACACTCCTAGCAAAATGTAGACATATAAATCAGTAGTTAATTAATATGAGAGGGGGAAATCAATTGTATGTCTCAAAGGTTCTCAAAAGACAAACTGAATCTTTTTAATAGATAGGCTACGTATTTGATATGCGGACTCTCTCAAAAGCCTAGACCAAGTAGATTAGAAGCTTCCAATAGCACAGCTATATACAAGATACTGGGTACTGTACAGCAAACCATAACAAAGGGACTTTTCAAAGTTAACCCAATTAACAAATAATGTGATGATAACAGCAGGAACCTCACATCTTCACTATAGAGCCCCTACTTCCCCCAGTCCTGGCACCCTTGGATAGGGCTCACTATCCCGTATGCATCTCCCAATCCAAACCAAATAATATTGCATCCGCCGATCACAACCTAACCAAAGCAACGATTGCCATCTCAACATGCTTCACCTCAGAGTGTATCCAGAGACTTCACGTGTGGAATGACAACCCTTCAGCTTCATTACTCGGGTGAGACCTTTCCTTTTATAGTACACTCTAATTTCATCTCAGGTAGTTCACTTTCTAACAAAGTCCCATAACCTAGACATACACCAGTTTCTGTGAGAGAGAGCGTATGTGCACACGTATCCATAAACTACTGCAAAATATATACCTGAAAGCAGGATTACACTAGAGTTTGCAGAGTGTACCTCCCTAACACTTCCTCTCCACTATTCCAAGCTTGGGATCCATGATTGCTCAACAAATTGTTTGGCTTTGTATGTTAACTCTCTTTTCAATCACCAGGTTCCAGATGCCACCAGGATGCTGGATAGGTTTCCCTGGATTGAAGACCCCACCAATGTGTCCTGGAGCTCAGCTTCCCCAGAGACACACCTTACTAGGGAAAGAGAGAGGCAGACTGGGAGTATGGACCGACCAGTCAACGCCCATGTTCAGCGGGGAAGCAATTACAGAAGCCAGACCCTCTACCTTCTGCAACCCTCAATGACCCTGGGTCCATGCTCCCAGAGGGCTAGAGAATGGGAAGGCTATCATGGGAGGGGGTGGGTTATGGGGATTGGGTGGTGGGAATTGTGTGGAGTTGTACCCCTCCTACCTTATGCTTTTGTTCACTAATCCTTTCTTAAATAAAAAATAAAAATAAAAAAATAAAAAAATAAAAATAAATAAAAATAAAATAAAAATAATTATATTTAAAGGCTTTTTTCAAAACTGTGGACCTGTAGTACAAATATTATGTGTCACTGGCTTTAAATTGGAAATAAGATAATTCAGCTCTTTGGAATGTACTAATATTTGACTATTATTCTTTGAATGATAAAATTTATGTGTTTTACTTGCTATCTATCTATAGTGAAGCAGTGAGGAAAATGTTATCCTTTGAGTGTTTCGCATAAAACACAGTTGAATTCCTTTGTACTCGGGAAATTTACATAATCATCTCCACAGGATCATTTTATGCTATCTCTTAAAAGGATGAAGAAAAAAATAATAAAAACAAACAAAATACCAGTAATTATAATAAATATACTAACGTTGTGTTCACTCAGAAGATATTTCATAGTCATCTTGCCTTTTTTGGATTTTCCAATTCTCTTCTGAAGTCCACATTCAGGACTCAGTTTCATCTCTAATTTCTCTCCTCTTACCTGTGGCTTCAGAAAGTGCTGAATGAATTAAATTGAGGCTGATTGCTACACAAAATGGATCTTATAACTTTGGATCCTAACTTTGGGAATATTTTTAAAAATATACCTGGGTTCTATTCACTAGCCCTCTATTCCTATTATACTGGAGGTAGAAGAAAAACTAGATTTTAGTAGGTCTTAAGTGGTTGATGATGTGGAAAATTTAGCCATATTTCCAGCTAAAGATGCTTATTTCTATCAAATATATTTACTTTCAGAGTCCAAGTAATTTGTATTAAAGCATTATTAATATTTTAATATACATTGTTTCAGATTCTAGAAGAGTACCCTGCTAATCAGTATATTACCCTAGAATTTCTTTTTTTTTATATCTATTTATTATTCTCCCTTGTTATTTTATTGTTGTAGTTACTAATGTTGTCGTTGTTGGACATAGGACAGAAAGAAATGGAGAGAGGAGGGTAAAACAGAGAGGGGGAGAGAAAGATAGACACCTGCAGACCTGCTTTACCACCTGTGAAGAGACTCCCCTACAGGTGGGGAGCCAGGGCTGGAAGCAGGATCCTTAGGCCACGTGCTCTTAACCCCTTGAGCTACCACCAGACTCCCATAGAATTTCTGTATGTGTTCCTTTGGGAGATGAGCTACACCTGTCTACTGCGAGCTTGGTTAAAGTAGCTCTGTTTCTAATAACCAAAATGTAGAAATACCCCAATGCCCAGAGACATATTAAGAAGGTTGTAGATCTGTATAAGCAGTGATGTATTTCTTAGCTGCAAGCAATGCTACAATCTTTTCTTTTATTACATCCTGGATAGAACTTGAATGAGTCATGTCAATAAGGGAAAATAGAAGGAGAAGGACCAGAATCTGTTGACCTCGGTATAGCTCCAACTCTGTGTCTTAAGATAAGCTGCTCTTAAGTAGCTCACGTTTATTTATTGTGTTTAGGTTCCTGTGTCTCTGCTTGCTTGTGACCATAGTTATCAGATGAATCCTGGGAAATTTGATAGTATTCAATTCAGTTTTCATTCCCCTGCTTTTCTGAGGCCAGAAATAGATACAAGAAATGTATCATATATATATATATATATATGTTTTTTTGTTTAAAGTTGTCTGTACATGAAGACAAATATTTGGGGCCATAATGAAGACTATCTTCAAATGTTCATTCTGCCACCTTTTCCTTTGCACTGCCTGATGCATGTGATTTTATTTTGCTTTTTTTAGATTAATTATTTTAAATCATTGCAATTTTCCCTATGTTGTGCACTTAAAATACATACTGTTTTTTTGCCTTTAGTGCATGCATCATTAAGTCGTGTAATTTAAAATCAATTATACCTTTACTCTCCTGCATAAACTAGTTTTGCAAATATATGCCTTCTTTGCTGTCAACCCAAGTTGTATATTTATGTAATCGATATAATTTAGATCTTTTAACCACCTACAAGCACTTTAATGCTTTATGTAGTTATTTTAATTTAGAATCTCCAAACAGTTCATATGCACTCTACATTTTTGCTTGTATGTGAGAAAATACCCATCCATTCAGTATTATTATTATTATTATTATTATTATTTTATCAAAATATCACTCTTCTTTGGCCATTGAATAGGTTGAACCTGGGTCTACGTATGCAAGTCCTGTGCATTGCTACTATGTTTTCTCTTTTGTTCTAGTCATCTATTTTCCTCTTGTTATGAACATCTCAATGGCATTTAATATTGGTTTCAATACTGCAGAAATTCTGGATCATCTTATAGTCACCATACTGACCACTGAATTTCTAATGTCATTTCCCTGTCAAACTGATCTTTCTACCCAGTCCTTCTACCATCCCTTTCTAAAAATATTCTTTAAGAGTGCATTATTTCGGGAGGCCTGGTGGTGGTGGATCAGGTTAAGCCCACACAGTACAAAGCACAAAGATCCTGGTTCAAGCTCCGGGCTCCCACTTGCAGGGTGTCGCTTTACAAGCTGTGAAGCAGGTTTGCAGTTGTCTATCTTTCCCTCCCTCTCTCAGTCTTCCCCTCCTCTCTCAACTTCTCTCTGTCCTATTCAATAAAATGGGGGAAAATGGCCTCCAGGAGCATAAGATTCATAGTACAGATGCTAAGCCCCAGCAATAACCCTGGAGGCAAAAAAAAGTGCATTATTTACTTATACAGTTAAAATATCTGTTTATTTAGAGGATCTTCCATTAAATAACCATGTTTTTTTTTTAAGATTTTTTTTTTTCGTTCACTGATTTATAATGTCAAACAGAATGTTTTTTCTGAATAACATATCCAGCTAATGCAGGAAATAATTTTTCTTACTGGTAAATAATGATGAGATATTAATCTATTTTCATTTTGCACACATACATGTATATATGTGCAAAATATGTGTGTACGTGCATGTAGATGGATGTACTTTTACTTATTTTTTAATTTTATTATTTTCTCTTTATTTTTAATTTTTTTGATAGGGCAGAGAGAAATTAAGAGGAAAGGAGAAAACAGAGAGGGAGAGAGAAAGAGATACATCTCCAGCAATGCTTCAGCACCTGTGATGCTCCCTTTAGGGGGTTTGGGGCTTGAACCTGGGTACTTGCACCTGGTAGAGTGTGTGCTCAATCAGGTGTGCTACTGCCTGGCCCTTGTGTACTTCTAGACTAGGCCCTGTCTATTAGAGTCATCTATCAAACTGAAACAGTTACTTTTCATGCTGCATGTTCATTAAATATACTAAGTCAATGGGCATTAGAATGAGATACATTCTAGAATTCATATTTTATATTTTGTTCACATTTTATTAATAATTTGATAATGATCAACAAGATTGTGGGATAAGAGGAGTACAATTCCATACAATTCCCATCACCAGAGTTCTATATACCTTCCCCTCCATTGAAAGGGCCCTTAGACTTTATCCCTCTGGGAATACGGACCAAAGATAGTTATGGGGCTCAGAAGGTGGAAGGTCTGGCTTCAATAGCTGCTTTTCCACTGGACATGGGCATTGGCAGGTTGATCTATATCCACAGTCCATTTCTATCTTTCCCAACTATGGTAGGACTCTGGGGAGGTGGGATTTTCAAGACACAGTGGTAAGGTAGTTTACCCAGACAAGTCATGGTAGCATCTGCAACTTGGTGGCTGAAAAGCACTAAGATATGAAGCAGAACAAATTGTTTAATAATTAGGAACCTAACAGTAAGAATATAGCAGATGAGATTTGGGGCCTTGATGTTTGAAACAGCTAGGAAGTCTATTCTGGGTATATTCTATGAGGCCCATGGCTTTACTATTAGATCCCTCTCTACACCATCACCGGTCATCTCCAACAGGAGCATCATAAATACTCTTGTGGACCTCTATAGGACCTTGCCCTCAAATGTAGACTAACCATGGTAGAAACTGTTCCAATATACAAAGGGAGGCTGGGTCAATATACCCTGCCACTCCAGGAAGATTGGTCCTGAAATGAGTGCAACCTACCATGTTCCTAGATATAACTATGGAAAACGAATTCAGACCAACAGGGATGTAGAGGTTACTGTGCTAAATTTGAATAGACATGGGTCATAGGTCAGATAGATTGGGTTAATAGTTAACAGTATTTGTATACTTTTCCTGTATTTGGGAGATACTCTCTGTCCTGATCTAGCTTTCTAGTTCTAATCCCAACTGTGACACCATTTTCTCAGACAATATTTTTAGCCCAGCCCACCTGTTTCTTATCTGTGGGGCTCAGACAAATTTCTATAGAGGTCCACAAGAGGATTTATGATGTTCCTGTTGGAGATAACCTGTGATAGTGTAGAGAGGGATCTAAAGAGGTCCATCATAGCTATGTGGGAATCCCAGGATCCCCTGTCCAGGTCCCCCGATGATGGCATAGCCTGACAGTGACCAAAAGGGCCTTCATTAAATTGTGCTGGTCTCTTGCCCTTATCCATCTTTTGTATTTATTACTTTATATGATGGGGTTAGATTTAGTGTGATTAAGGAAAATGGTATAGAAAGTAGGTGAGGAGAGTATCTAGGTGTAAGTAGAAACTATTCAATTAAATACTTTATGATGCCTTTTTTTTTCAGGTCTTTCTACTTGCTTGCTGCACTTAATTGAGTCATTGTAGTCATCACACACTTTTAAGGTATATATTTTCCCCTAACTTATACATACATGTGCACATGTGCTCTGTCTCATGGAACCTGGTCTATAGCTAGGTTCTGTGGCTTTGTTAAAAGTGCACCACCCAAAATGGAACTAAGGGATGCTATGAGCTGGGGATGTTCTCACTAGGGTACTGGAGCTGGAGGGTTGACATCTTAGACCTGGTGTTTCTGCACACAGTCCGAAATGAAACATGTTGAGGTGGCACTGGCTATACTGATTTGTTTGAGATTGGCAGATGCTGTATCATATGGTATGGGTCAAGAAAAACATGAAGGAAAGGGACCAAAGCCTTTTGGAGCTTTCAGGACTAGGAGAAATATGGGTTTTATAGAGAATGAGGAAGGTTCCTTGCTGTCTTAGCGTTTAAGAAGGCAATATATAATTATTGTTATGACCAAATTATTTGGGAACTTTGTTTACTTTGAAAAATGTTGCATGGCTAGGATTTACTATACCATAAAAGACCTTACCCTGGTTTATGTCATCTAGTGATATTTACAAATAACTATATCTTATATACTGACAAGACCAGTTGCTTCTGGTCTCCCTGGTCAAAGATTATGGATGATTTAATACTTCAAAAATAATAATTATTAGAAATGCACTAACAATTTAAACCAGATGTTAAAACTCAATCAGTTTACTAATTTGAAACCTATGTGATTAGATTGAAGGAATCTATATTCAGAACTTAAGTCTATACATTAAAGAGCTCTAGACAGTCAATTTATTTTTCCCCTCTCATATTGGTTAAATAGTGATTTATAAGACTACACGTTAATAGGAGTATACATATTTAGAATGTCAAAATAACTGGAAAAGCTATGAAAAATAATCAACACTAAGCACCATAGACATAGTGTTAGTGTAATACATTTTATTTTAATCAAGAAATAGAAAAAGAAAGAAACAATGTATCACTGATGGCAAGAGTTCTCAAACATTGGATCAATTAAGTCATCACATCACATCCAGAAACTGTGCTTGACCATAGTTTTCTTTTTCTTTTTTATTTATAAAAAGGAAACATTGACTAAACCATGGGATAAGAAGGATACAACTCCACACAATTCCCACCACCAGAGCTCCGTATCCCATCCCCTCCCCTGATAGCTTTCTTATTCTTTACCCCTCTGGAAGTATGGACCCAAGGTCATTACGGGGTGCAGAAGGTGGAAGGTCTGGCTTCTGTAATTGCTTCCCAGCTGAACATGGGCATTGACAGGTGGATCCATACTCCCAACCTGCCTCTCTCTCTTTCCCTCGTGTGGAAGGGCTCTGGAAAAGTAGAGCTCCAGGACACATCGGTGGGGTTGTCTGTCCAGGGAAATCTAGTCAGCATCATGCTAGTATCTGGAATCCCGGGTCACAAGCTGCTGCTTGTTGGAGCTCAGGCCAGTCGCTGCTTCCAAGTCATCATCTTGGCTCTGCCCCAACCATGGTTTTCTGTAGGGAAAAGCAGACACTCTACCCTTGAAAACACTGAGTAAAATTGACAATTGTACAAGTGGGACAAATGTTAAAAATACAACAAAACTGATTTTACTGAGTAACACTGAGTTGAAAAACTGAAACAATTATTGTCTCTGAGAGCGAAAATTCAGATGATTTGCAGTGTGCCCTAAATGTATGATGGTGTTGGTTCTGCTTATAAGGCATACCATTTAACTCACTTAATTTCTGTTATTTATGTCTCCTCATGGCTGCACTTTTATCTAGCAATTTTTATGGAAAGGGTGAAAAGTTCTTCAACATTCTTCCTCATCATGGAGTTTAAAAAGCTGATGCCACATACAGAATTAAGTTTTGTAAGTGAATTAACAATAAATTGCAGTTTTCTCATATTTGATATATTGTGATAATTTCAAAAGACAGCCATTCATAAAACAATTACCAAAATTATTTACTTTATGCATGACTTACTAATTTTATTTATTTAAATTTACTTCACATTCTGCTCCAGTAAAGAAAAGCCTAGGAGGGAGCTGGGCAGTAGTGCAGCAGGTTAAACCCACATGGAACAAAGCTAGGACAGGAG